>NC_072735.1:153560413-153646639 GCF_026930045.1 Uloborus diversus
CTGTCATTTTCGACTTAAAGTCATTACAAAGAAAACAATTCTTTTTTTAAGCTGTGGCAATGAATCGAATAATTCTGCACTTATTTTGGTTTGGCCTGAGTGAGGAAGAATAATGCGTTCTGCGAGTGGAGAACTGTAAAACATTTTAACAGCTATGGAGTCGTGGGACCTCAACATGCATATACTTTAAAAGCATTTTACATGTACAGAGTGAAGTAAATGTGATCGCTCAACGCAAATTCCGGGAAAGGTTCCTCGCAGGCGTTCTGTCACATTGTTCAATTCTTCAAGCCAAGGAAGGGTGGAATTATGAAATTTTGCTTGAAAGAGTGCTGAATTGTTGCTAGGTGAAGACATACCAAATGTTTCGAGAAAACGTAGTTAGAAAAAAATTGAAGCTTTTTAGTTTTTTTTTTTTTTTTTGATTAGAAATTAAATTATTTTTTTATTTTTTACATTTTAAAACAAATTAATCACTCCTTCGTTCTAACGATTTTGGAATCGGCTATTTTGTTTGCTGCACTGCACGTATAGAAAAAAGATTTATAAGTATTGTGAAACGGTAGCGAATCTATTCCTGTTTATTTAAAGCTGCATACTGTATCTTTGGAATCAAAAAATTTTTTAAGAGGAAATTCAGAATGTTTAAGCATACTTCAATATCGTAAGAAAAATTAAACATTAAAAACAGTGGAACACAAGCAAAACAGTCCATAAAGTTATTTATTGTATTCAAAACGTAAATAATGCAAAAACTAAATAATGTATTTAAAAACTTAAACACAAAAACAACCGTATTCCTTAACGCAATCCTTTTTATTGGTACTACCTGTTTGGCACTTACAATTTAAAAACAGTAAATCATGATATATGATTTTATTCTAATCAAAAATGTGAATTATTTCATTTATAACGTAATTTGTAGATGACCCCTAAAGAAAAATTCCAGAGTGACTGTTGTAAATATCCAATAATTTAGTTTTTTGCTCAGAAGGAAAAGTTGACATTTTTCGACAAAAAGTGATAAAGGGGAAAATCTAGGACTTGTACTGCCATGGGCAAGTGAAGGGCAGTAACTGAAATTTTTTCATATTTTTGTTATCTATTGTATGTTAGCTTTATTGTACAAGCTTGCTTATTTGGTTTCTGTTGAAAAATGCGCGAAAAAAAGTCTAATTCCAACACTTTCCTGTTGTTAGTACTGAATCCAAAACGCGTTTCTTGAAATTTCGAAAACTCATTTCTTCAGATACTGCTGTTTACCTGCCCACGGCAGTGTCCAATCCAACGTAGGTATCTAGAATCTGAAGTGGAATTAAAATTCAACGATTTCAGCAACGAGAGTAATTATTTTATCTAATTACTGAAAAAATAATAAACGCCTTTTTCTGTTGAAAAACAACTTGCAGATATCGCGTTTAAAAATAAATAAATAAATAAATTTTCATAATGAAGAGGGGTTTTTTTTTCCTTGAAAATTGCTTTGCTCCTACTTATGTGGTGAAACTATGATGGATGACAGAGCTGTCAAGGCAGAAACCCCATCAAGATAAAGAAAAACTGCATCCGACTTTTTTGTCAATCTCGTCTAAAATTAAATTTCTTAAAAAGAGGAATTCTTCCCCTCGCTCAGGAAAGTCACTAGCGCTTATCATTTGCTAACGAGCGCGCACAAAGCCCTGGGGGGACTAATGGGCATTTGTCCCATCGTTTGACAACCATGAATGAGCCGCATAGTTCTTCATCTCACCATGTGTGGCGAGATGAAAGAAACGAGACTTATGTCGAGTTTTTTACATCGCATCCTCTTGTAAGACCGCTTGGCTAAAAATAGATCGCCAAGAATGCCAACCTCTCGGCAATGACTTCGTTTCGAAGCCAATTCAAGTATGTTATTATTAGAAATGAGCAAATATTATCGGGAGATATTATGAGAGTGCTAGAGCATGACAGATTCTTATATCTAATATTCCTAGAGCAGTATTGCTCCCTTTTTTGTTTTCTTTGAAGTCATTACAGTCATTTAAAGTGATTTTGAACCATGTAAGTTGGATTCCCGCTACTTCCTCTTTTTTTTTTTTTTTTTATTTTGTATATTTCACTTCAAAAGAAACGACAGAGGAACCAATGCTGCAGTCTGCTGACAGGACCACCGAAAGCAAAGGCCCTTGGCAATTTGATCACCGGGGGTCTCCCTCCCTTATAAAACTTAAAAATTATATGAGCTGCGATTCCGACTCGGATCCCTCTCAAGGTACAGGCCCTAGTTTCCGACTAGACTAACATGGCCGATCATCGGTCCTGTCTGCTGGCAAAGTTATTACGTTCTACCTTGTTAGTGTTTCTACCTTTTATTTTAAAAAATAAGTTGCAAACACTGTACGTAGCTAATTGAATGATCTACTAATTCTTTAGTTTCTGTTTGGAAGCTACTCTTGAACGCTAATTTCAAGTAAACGAACTATCTTATCCAGCATCGTTACGTTCTATTCACCGTAATAATTTACTGCCACTAGTGACAAAAATAGAAGATTTTAGAGAGAAAGCGACTTCGGTGACTATTTTAGCCAAAATGTAGGCAAAAAGGACTATTTTGCACTCAACTGTAAGAAAACAAAATACAACCATATTCAGTATCGCATCCAGCATAACAGTTACACCCCTCTTACCCTTTGTGGCATACACGAGGATCTTGGAGCGTGACAATAACTAAAATTAAATTTTATAACAAGACTTACAAAATCTTAGTTGCTGGTTTTTAAATAAACCTGCATCAATTAAAAATATAACAAAAGTTGTTAACTTTAAATCAAGTTTATAAAACCATTGCCTATCCTTCCGAAAAATAAAAACAATAAATAAGGTAGAAAATATTGCGTTGAAAGAACACTCAGCGTTTTTCCGCAGAACATTTTTACAAAATACAAATCTACCTTCTTTTTTCATCCAGAAACTACAATTGCTCTTATCTAAAAATCTTAAATCTGCATCTTCAGAAGTACTACAGGGAATAAACTTCAACATAACGCTCCTTTGCCCTTTTTCCTAACAACCCCAGATTTTTAAATGCGGAGTATTCGGTGGGATTGTCGTGCCATTTTCTAAACGCTTTATCGAGTTGGAAAAAAAAAAAGAAAGAACGGCACTCGCGTGCCATGGTTCAATAGCTCCGACGAACCGCTTTTTTGGCTTCCTCAACACGCGCGTGAAGTGACCTGTTATTTTATTTTACTTTTTATTTTTTCTAGCGTTTCCGACTTGCTCTTTTCCTTATTTTATTCAGTTCTCTTCTAATTTTATTTATTTAGTTAGGTTCATCCTCTTTTCTTCCGAGAATCCTCAAAACTGGACGTTAGCCAAAACCTTTCCAAGACTCTCTTAAATCTGAGCGGATTTTTTGGAGGTCAATTTCTTTTTTTTTTTTTTTTTTTTTTCTGTTTCTTGCTACATGTTTTCGAATAGGTGCTTGTGTGAGACGTGTTATCGTGTTTTAAATACCTTTCCTGTTTTAGTACGACATTGAAAATCATTATTTGTTAGGGGCTGTCTTCAAATGATCTCACGCTATGGGGGGAAGGGGGAGGGGCTTCGTGGACATAGTGACAGTTTGTAACAAGAGGGGAAGGGGAAACAAGAAGCGTGGCTCCACTTTTTTTTTTTTTTTTTTCTTTTTCTTTCAAGAAATTTTTTTATGAAAAGTTGTTTTCACTACGTTAATACACTTCCATGTGTCGCAGTTCTGAGAAGAATTAGATGACTTTCAACTTCGCACCAAGCACAAGCTCAGCTAGAATTTACCTTCTGAGAGGTCGATTTGAATTTGTTCAGACTTTGAAAATCATTAGGGTCTATCCGGAAATGATATCACGCTTTCGTGAAATGGTGACAGTTTAAAGCAAGGGGCGGAAGGGGGGGGGAGGAACAAGAAGTGTGATATCACACTTTTTTTTTTTTTTTCAAGAATTTCATTGTGAAAAGTAGCGTGACATGGGCCAAAGGGACATTTCAGCTAATATTGTACCAGTGGGAAGAAAAGCTTGATGAGTCTTCTGTAGTGCAACTCGTATACGTCGTTATAAACACCCTGTATTTTTTCGGGCAGTTCTTACTAATTAAATATTTTACTTTTAATGATTGCTTAGCAATATATTTTTCTCTTCTGATTTTTTTTGGCGTTCTTTTCAAACTCGTATACGTCGTTATAAACACCCTGTATTTTTTCGGGCAGTTCTTACTGATTAAATATTTTACTTTTAATGATTGCTTAGCAATATATTTTTCTCTTCTGATTTTTTTTTTTTTTTTTTTTTTTTTTTTTTTTGGCGTTCTTTTCACATGATATTCAGCGGGAATAAAATATCTGAAAATCAAGTTTTAAATACATGCAGAACTAACTGAGCAATATAGAGACAGGGAGTAATCAACTACTGAATATAGAAGTCTGAAAGAGGAAAAAGAAAGTTTTAAAATGTTTTTTAAAAAATGTTTCAAAATCTGACTACACTTTCTGATTGAAAAAACTTTAAATTGTCACTTTAAAGAAAGAAATACTTTTCAAATTTAATGATCACCGTACGTATGTGTATATTTTACTTAGTATTCATGCTTGATGCATTTACAACAGATGTTTTGAAATAATAATCAAAAACAGTGGATATTGTGTGAAATTTAACCCTTCAACAATTTCATTAGTGGACGAATATATGTTTTTAAAAAGTAATGTATTTGAAATTTTAACCATTAGTTTTTGAGTCGCAATATCATAAAAGTAATCAAATTCTTTCAAAAAAAAAAAAAGTGAGAATGTCTTTTCTGTTTCTATAATAAAAATGAAAATGTCTCTAAAATTAGTTACGTTTCTATGGTTATCACAACATCAGCGACACCTGCACTGAAATAAAAAATGCATTTTATATTTTGAAAATACAAATACAAATGTGACGACCAGCAACAGGTTCTAGGCCCAGCTAAGCTGGTCCTAGTCAATTTATTACTTCTCAATGAAGATCAATGGCCCTCTTAAAGCTATCCACCGCCTTGCTCATTACCACCTCTTCGGGTAAGCTGTTCCAAGTGCCCACAACTCTACTAAAATAGTAGTTTTTCTTTATTTCCAGGTTAGCCTGAGATTTGAATAGCTTAAAACCATGACCCCTCGTCCTGCTTTCGTTGCGAAAATTTAATCCATTAACATCATTCATTTTGATAAATTTAAACAACTGAATCATGTCCCCTCTGATCCTCCCTTGCTCCAGGCTATACATATTAAGCCTATTAAGTTTGGTATCAAAATCTAAATCTGAAAATCCCCTTACTAGTCTAGTTACCCTTCTTTGAACCCCTTTCCAATACACAAATGTCTTTCTTCAGATAAGGCGACCATAACTGCACAGCATACTAAAAAATGGGGTCTTACTAAACTCCTATATAAAATAAAATATTTGTTTGATCATATGGAAGAAGCTTTGAACTACACCGAATTCCTTTGAAAAAGAAATAAATGCTTCTTATAGCGGGTTCTTTTTTTTTTTTTTTTCCTTTATTTTTATACAAACCTTTTATCGAAATCTATTATTTTTCAAATTTTCAATGTTTTGAGGATCACGAGCCGTTTAATTAAATTTCACAAAGCCCCTTACATAAGTAAAGCTTCGAGCTAAAGCAAAGATAAAAGCGGCATCAGTTCTTTCACCAGAATTACAAATAAATATTTGTACTTGTTTTTATCCTGAAATTTGAAAACAATGCTCTTTATCGGGGATTTTTTAATGAAGGAAAATATTGTCAAAAACTAAGACAAAATTGATATTTTTTTCTTCTTTTTTGCACAACAGTTTTTCTTTTATACTTCAATCTTTTTTCTTTTTTTACTTCTCTCAAAATGTTAACAATAGAAGCCATTTTCTTTTGTATAAAGCTCTAAAACTTATCTCTGTGAGGCTTTAATTTTCTACTTCTTTTGTAGTATGTTCTCTAAAACTATTGCAAACATTTCCTGAAGCAAATTACTGTTCTGAATAATCAAAGGTTTTTTTTTTTTTTTTCAAACACAATAAATTGAAATTCAAATTAGCCAGCTGATTTTTAGCTCGAAAAAAAAAAAAAAACTTTTTTTTTGCTATTTTTTTCTTTAGAAATGCAAAATTTTCATTTGAAACTTCATCTTGTATTCAAATTTTCTTTGAATATGAAACACAGAGAATGGTAGAAACAAGCATCATTGACGTATTCTTGTTTTGAGTTTGAAAAAGAAACAGAAGAGATGGAGTTTTTATTTGTATTTTTTAAAAAAACTAACGATTTGCTGTAGTTTATAGTACCTGTATTTTATTTAAGACTATTTCAGAAGTTACTTTCTCTGTCATGAAATTTCAAATCGTAAAAAACTTGAAAATAAAACTAGAAAATGTTTTTTTTTTTTTTTAATTCTAATAAATATTTTCATCAGCTTGGTTCACATTTAAAAGAATGAAATATAATAAGCAATTTAAATTCCTGGTTATACTTACAAATTGCAAATAATCTTAATATCTTTAGGTTATTGCTAACATATTCAATAAAATTTTAATTAAAAGGTAAGAGAAGTAGAAATATAGGCGGTATTAGTAAAAGCTATTCGTAAATAGCTGAATAACGAATATTTCTTCTCTTACACTTTTAGTTTAAATTTGATTGGCTGCTTTACTTTATTTTAATACATAAATGTTTTCCGCATAAAGAGATAATGGATTATATGTTTACAGCTCTATTGCAAGTTTGTATGCTAGAATTCTGTTTTTTAAATATTGTTTATTTACCTGTGAATGTGTTTTGTTGCGAAAGAAAATAAAAAATCAAAGCGTAGTGCTCACGTTTATGGTGACAGTGAATGAATTTCGAAATTTTCGAATGGCAACACCCACATTTTTTCTTACGCAAAATTATGAGTTAATGAACAACCAAAAAGTGCTTTGGAACGAGAAAATGACTTGTTGAAAAGTTCAAGCACCGGACTGAAAACATTCTTCCGACACTACATTTTAAAGGATTTTCCACAAGCAATGCATTGCACGTAGTGTTTTGTGATTGGTGCTTCTAAAGCTGTCTAACCCTGTGAGTATTGCGAAGTGCGTCGAAAACCCTCCTCTTTTGTGTTGTCATTAGGCCCAAAAATTCTCATCTTTGTAATTGCTTTAAATCTGCAGTTTTCGCCACACGCCAATCGTTTCAACGCTATTTGTTGTTTTTCATTAAGCTGACCAATTTACACTGGGAAAATTAGGTGTTGCCGTTTGAAAATTTCGAAACCCGTTTTTCGAACTGTAACCGTAACTGTGAGCACTGCGTTATTTAAAATCTTTGGCTTGATTGATTCAGCGGATGGCCGCTGAGAGGGCTTCGTATGCACTGGAAGTTACTTTCGAAATAATATCGTATTATTACCATTTAAATGTTTAAATGCTATCATGCATACATACAAATTCTCGTGAAAATGAAACAGCATTTGTATCTCATGAATCAAGATGCCCCCCCCCCACCCCCCGCTTAACAATTCTTATCCCAAGCACTTCTTTGCTCCCATTGTGTGCTCCTAACTTAAGGAACAAATTCTAAAATTCTTCGCATAGAATCCATTTATTTCACTACGTGATTTGCATAAGCGTCTTCGCCCTACAACACTTTATTCCTAATACCTCACAAAAACAGCTTTCTGCTGTAAATTCCCTTTCTCCTTCGGTGAGACTGAAATTACTAGCAATTTTATCTGAAATCTGCGTAAATCATGTAAATTTGTGTTTTGATGGGACTTATTCTGTATCTAATCATTTGAGGTGCTTTGTGATTTTTTTTCCTCTCGTTCGCAGAATGAATTGTCTTGGTTGGAGTTAAATGAAACTATGCTGTTCTATTTGTTGCAATGCGGTATAACATTAAGCTTGGTGGCATTTTATAAGCTTTCTAAATGTGAAAAGAAGTGTATATCTTGAGATAGATAAAGGGATATCATTTATGTTTTTGTAATGAAATTCCAAGTTTTCTTTTATATTCTCGCTTCTACGCTTATTTTTACTGTTAAATAAGTTAAAGTGTATTAAACAGTCGATTGAATAAAATAAAAAAAATTGATGTATAAAATTAGATAATGAGTTTGTTCAAGTTTTGTACAGTGAAACCTGTGTAAGTTGACCACTTGCCTGAAAATAGCGGTCAATTTAGACAGGTGGTCAACTTACCGATTTTACTGTAATTAGGCTAGTTTACCGAGTGTTCAAATTGTTGGGGAAAAAAATTGTTGGTTGGTCGGAATTCATTATTGTTGTCAAAAAAAGGGGTGTTCAATCAGAATTTTGGAGTTTGAATTTAGTGTGAATACGGCCCGTGATCGAAATGTTGGGAGGGTAATCTTAAGGAATATTTGTCCTTTAAAAAAGTAACTTCATAATAAAGTAATAAATGTTTCCGTTAATTTCTCGATTTATAGCCTTCTGTGGAAAAAAATGTTTAAATGTTTATTTGCGGCTTTAATTTTTAACACGTAAGACATTTAACTTTTTGCCACAACAGAATATCTAAAACAGAACTATAGTTCCTTAGTAAGCAATTACAATTTATAACATAATGATACATTAAGTTATAATGAAAGAACATCAATGTTTTGTCTAAAAATGTAGTTACTTATCTGTTTGCTAAAATCTGTTTGAAACGCTCATCTACAGTTACTTTTAAGTGGATGAATTAAAATGTTTCTTGTAGCATTTTGTTTTTTGCATTAGTTATTGAAAAATTCCCTTTTTTTAATCTAATGCAGGGCTCTCCAACCTACGTCCCACTAGCAGATTTCATCTGGCGCGCGGGAAGCTTACAAACTTTTTTTTCTTTAACAGAGACAGTCTCGTTGGAAATATAATTGAGATTTCATTTTTAATTACAAATAATTACCTAAAATCATTTTTCCGTTAATTTAAATCGCTTTTAAACATGTTTTACCGTCAACTACGTTTGCAGCACCCAACTCTCTTTTTGCTCTTTCCGAGAAGAAATTTCTTATCTCCGCGCCACATTCTCCCGTTAGTCCCCTGGCATTGGGCATTTTCTGGCCCCAGGGAAAGCAAGTGCTCCATTTTGCAGTTCTCTACCAGAAAAAGATTTTCTTAAAAATTCATGCTAGAGCTATGTTTTCTCTTTTTGCATCGTTTACAAGTGTGAACAGACATTTTCAAAATTGAAGTATGTGGTATCGAAGTAGAGATTTTCTTTATCAGACGAACAATTAAAATCACTCTTAATGATCGGAACTGCAAAGTTTGTCCCTGAATGGACTGAGATTTTTAGCTGCAAACAAATGCAATCTTCTCATTAATTTTTTAACTTTTTAAAAAATTTTAAAAGCTTTACACGTGTTGTGTTCTCATTTATTTCCGAATTTTTATCGTCATTAATTCAATAAAATGAATTTGTAGTACATTGCAGTAATTTTGTCTTGTATCACTCACTCATTAGCCCTTTAAAAATAAAAAACAAGGGCTTTAAAAATAGTTCAGTTTCCTGAACTATTCTAAATTTTACAAGACTCTCTATCGTTATATTATTAGAGATTTACGGGCACATACGAGTTTTCAAAACCACCATTGAGCGCTTAATGAAAAAAAAAATATTCGCGATGTATGGGGTGGGGGGCTAGTGCTAAATAGATCATCTGAGCTAAAATATTGTTGGACTGGCCCGCCTCGCCTCCAAAAACTTACAATGTGGACTGCGAGTGAAAAAGTTTGGAGACCCCTGATCTAAAGGTTTTAAAACGTTTCTTTCATAGTAACATTTTTTTTTCCCAATTTTATTGATGACGGTCAAGAATTCTCCCAACATTAATTTATGCCTCATTTTTTTTATATTAAAACGAAGAACCTGCTCTTGCTGTATGATTAATTTAGCAACAAATTGCATTCCATGGAAAATCGTTCTGTTTCTTCAACTAGCCATAATAATGCAAAAAAAGTAAAAAGAAAAACAAATCAACTTTTTTAATGCATTTCAAATATTTATTCATATTATACACAAATGGTTGTATGTATTTTTTTTATTGCTTATTCATTCAATCTTTAAGTCATTTCATTGGAACGCTATTTATGGTGAGTTGTTCTTCGTTTATGTCGCCAATTTTACTTATTAAATATTGATATTTTTTCTTCTTTACAAGCGATAACATCAATTCAAAATGTCACTATGTTCATAAAAGTCAATAACTGTCTTGTAATATTAATTTATGCTTCGAATGTTTTTTTATAGATGAAAAAGACGACGTTTATTGGTATCGCTGTATGTTTTTCTTTATGATAAAAAAATAAGTCTCTTCGAAAAATCTTTCACAGGAACTACTGTTGCGTGCCAAGTATTAATTTCCTTTTCTTCGCCGGAAAAACTTCATTCGTTTTTCTTGTAAGTTGAAACGAAATTTAGTCAGCTCGCTGAAGATCAGAAAAAGACCTCCCCTCTTCCTCCCCCCTCCCCCCCCCCCAAATCTTTTCCTCTTTTTTTTTTTTTTTTTGAAATCTTCATTTGAAAGCTATTTTATTGTTCAAGTTATATATATATATATATATATATATATATATATATATATATATATATATATATATATATATATATATATATATATATATATATATATATATAGGTGTTATAGCTTCTTCTTTTTCTCCCAAACATGTTAACATTGCGATGTGTGAAAGTTTGGTGGGAAATTCATTATTTTTACAAAAACTGCTGTTTTTATTTTGCAACCTTACTTTTAAAAAAAGTATTGTTTTCGAAATATTTGATTTATTTCATTTCTTGTTACATCATTCTTTAATACCAATAAATAAGGATATTGAAGAGTGACGCACTTTAATATCTGTCTTTAAAAGCGCTCTCATAATAGAGAAACTGCAGTACAAACTGCAGTACATTATTTCGTTTCAATCTGTTACTTGTTGTCGTTTCAAGTATTTAGCAGATGATTGTGCCTAAATTACTATTGTATCACATTTTAAAAACTTTACATTTTAAGCAAGAGACTATTTGACTAGACTAATGCCGATGTTAAGAAAATAAAAATAATGACTGTGAAAAATATTATTTGTGCTAAGTGTTGAACTAAACACATTTTAAACATAATTTAAGCTTAATGAAACTTTTGTATTTGTCATTATCTTAATTGAAGTGTGGTAATAATAACAAAAACAAGTTTTGCGTGGAATAGATAGAACTTAAGAGATAAAAATAAGAACTATAACAACATTATTTTTTTCAATCAAAATAATTTGAACTTTTACAGCTAAAATACGGTTTTGAAAATGTGTAATCAAAACGCTTGTTTTATATTTATTTTTGTCAATACGTACCTCAAATCAACAAATACTTTAACTAATTTTATCACTTGAAATAAATTGAACTTTAACGGCTGAAATGGGGTTTTAAAATAGTATAATTGAAACTGATGCATGTTTCTTGGAACTAAAATTGATAAAACTTTTATGTTCGAGAAAAATTGAAAAGAAAATCTACTAAGCACTAAGTCTACTAAACGCTAAGACTAATTTTTCAAAATATTTCGTAAAAGCAAATTAAAATTATTTAAATTATATTTTAAAGCAACGCTCCTACAAGCGTATTTCTCTCATTGAAAATCGGAAATGCACCTCGAAAATTTAGTCAAGCATGTTTTGTGTTTGAAAGAAAAATGTATCCTCGTGGAAAGTGGAGAGAAAGGATCTTCATTCGTTTTGTATGTTTTACATCGCTAAAAAATGTCAAGGAGTATTTTCAATTATAACTTGGGAAAAACCTTTGCTGTAACTAAAACTAACCTAACTTTCTCTAGCTGTGCAATTTTTTATCAGAAAATATTTCATAAATGTAAAACATCTACATATAGCTTATCCTGACTGATCTGTCAACGCACAGCTAAAACTACCTAAGTCTGAAAAGCTAAAACTTGGAACATGGGTTTATTTTATAACGTGAGTGCTGGCTAAGAAAGGATTTTTGGAAATCATTAACTTTAAAAGGGAGAAATAGAGAAGGAACTTTGCATGTTTAGATACTAAATCTCTGAGATAAGGTTCGAGTTCAGAGTCAAACCAAGTATCAAAAATTTTGAAATTTTATGAGGGCCATGGATAGTTCGGTATTATCTTCGTAGGACGCAAGTTAGCTAATTAATAAGAGATATAATGGAAAAACTAATTTTCGCGTCTACCTGAATATATGTCTATGCCAAGAAATTGTTCAATCTTCTCGCATTTGGATACGTTAAAAAGCCTGTAAAAAAAATAACTGTTTAAAGATTTCTTTAATGCTTCAAAGCTAAAAGTGCCTGAATTGATTACAAATATAGGAATAAGCGTTTTTAAGTTAGGGGAATTTTTTTTCAAAAAATCGTCATTTAGGCGAGATTGATTAGCGTGAAGAAAAGCTGAATAATATTTATTGTCATTTCTCGCTCTTGAGCATCTAGAAATAAAATGTGTTTAGTATTAAAATGAAGTGAGCTGGCTTAAGAGCTACATTTAAAATGATTATAACTTGAAAAAAGTATATTGGTTTTTGACCTAGCTAATAATAAGAAATAAATACCTGTTACATAAGAAAATAGGATAAAATATTTTTAATGAAAATAGGCTTGATACAAAAACTTTTATTTAGTGTACTCTTCTACTCCCAATTCTTCCAATTACGATAGATAACACTTTTTCAGAACGCACAAAATATGTTTCCAAAATCCTTTTTATATATTCCCACTGGAACATTTTTCCACTATCACGCAAAATTGAATGTTTTTGTTAAAAAAGAAAATTCGTTTCGATAAAAAGTATATTTTCATAAAAGTATAAAAGTAAGTTAACATCATTTTAGCCGTGTCACGACCGCCCGGAGTGCCATTATTTCTTCATCTTCAATTCTATAAAGATTGGAGATATTCACACACTGGCGTGCACAGCATACTTGGAATGGAAAAAATCCATTTATCTCCCGTCCACGCAAGACATTCCTTTATCTTGTTCGTCGACAATTCCCAAGATGTCTTGGCAGAGGCAACCCTTTTAATATTAGCCGACATTTTGCACAAAATATCCGTAGACGCGCCTCTGGAGAATTCCCGAGAGATGGAACGGTAAAACACACATACACAATAGCCGTAACTGAATTTAATTTTTCATCGTCTGGAATGCGGAGGCTGGTTGCTATGGTGATAATGAGAGTGGTGTTGAGAAGGAATGAGGCTGTGTTATAGTAATAAGTCATTAACCTCTCCTACAGTTTTCGAGTGGATTACACATATTAAAAGAGGTATGTGAGAGGAAAAGAAACAAGAATAGAAAGGTGTGTTTTAGTAGGTAAAGTAAGCGAATAGACATGTTTGTGTCAGAAATGAAATACCTGGTCGACGCGTCTGGTCGCCATCTTGGGTCACGAAGTTCACATTTCAGAATATGGTTAACCAACTACTCTTGAAACGATCATTCAACTTGAAGATATTCTAGTGTATCATAGTAAGAGCAATGTTACAGCACGTTGAACATTGAAGAATATGTATCTGCTTTATAGTTTAGTTTTAACTCCCCTGCTGAAACGTGCAAGTCAGCGTGAAGTGTTTGAAATTTTAAGCAATGGGATAATCCTCGACTTTGCCTTGAATGATAGACCTTGCTATCAACCTCACCGAGTCGTTACAGTGCAGTGTCTTTGCGAAATTTCGTGAAGTGACTATACTAAAAACGAAGAAAATATAGTTAGCTGTTATGCTGCTCTCTCTCTCTCTCTCTCTGATATATTCTACATGTTGGCCATAGAAACCCTTTCAAAAGGGAGAATTTTGAAACCTGATTCGCAACTAACCTACCTATCTTCAGGGTGTCCTGTAAAAGACTGACTGTTTTCAAAAACTGATAACAGGAGAACGGTTAATGATAAAAAAGAAATTCTTGCAAAAAATTCATGTGGTGGGCGCTAAATTTTTTCCCCTCAGAGCTCCAAATTTTAGTTCAAAATGTTTCAATAAATGGCGCTGCACATAGCAAGCCGGTAAGTCAAAAAAGATGAATTGAAATTCACCGATTGCGACATGGGAACACAGTCGACGATTGTTTGAAAATATTGTTTTGTTCTTTTGTTCATTTTTTTCGAAAAATTATGGTGTAATTTTCCATCTTATTTTTGATTTACGGGCTTACTATCTGCAGCGTTATCTATTGCAAAAATTTTCAACGAGAATTTGAAACTGAAGGGGGAAACATTTACGGCCCACCACATGAATTTTCTGCAAGAATTACTTTTTAATCATTTACCGTTTCCCTGCTATAAATTTTTAAAAACAGTCATTTTTTTTTTCAGAACACCCTGTAGTTTTATGTAGTTGTCATCATTAATATTAAAAATTTCTCAACTTTTATTGAAATGTTAACGCATTTGGTCGACAATCAAAAGATGTGGGATCTGAATTGAGTGTTGGTTACTATCGCAAACAAAGGCTAAATTGAGACCAGAGTTCAGTCAAATTCCCTATTTTTCTTTATATGAGTCATTCGTCCTTAGAAAGTTCAAGAAAACCGTCTTATCTTGGAGAGCTTTGCATCTGAAAGATAAAAATTTCCATTCGAAATGAAAACTATTTATAGTATAAAATCGGGGTGCACAAATATAGCAGCATCCATAGCTCTCCAACTTGTGTAGTATTAGCATTTTTAATGAATAAAAATTTAACTTATAACTTCAAGAGAAATTTTACAAAAACGCCAGATATGTCTCAGTGACTAGAAATACGAAAAAGCAGTTGTGAATTCCGTGTGAAACGTATACTGTTTATATTTTTCGGTAGAAACTATTATTCATTGCAAAAGGATCGTCTTTATTCCAGTTTTTTAAGTATGTTATACAATGCTAATAAAGTAGTCAAAAATTAGCGTGTTCGTGTGATTTTTTATTTTTATTTTTTTTTTTTTTTTTTTTTTTTTTTTTTTGATACGAAAAATTCGACTTTTAGAAAATGATTAGTATTGCATCTACATAATTAGCTTAAAAAGTTAACTTGAACCTTCTACCTTGCGCTTACGTGAGTGTTTCTCTGACTAATATTCACTTATATGTTCTGAAGAATATGAATTATTTCGAGTTGTGCTCAAATGTTCTATGCTGTAGCAATATATGATTTAGTCGAAATTACGAAATATAACTTAATCACTTGTGTTGTTATTAGTATGTATTAAAACTGAATTTCCCACACTCCTAAATTCTTAGAGAGAATTACTAAATCATTTTAAAGAATGTAATGGATGACTTCTACTTTCTTCGAAATTCCCTGAGGTAAGGCTTGACGGAATACGGGAGACAAAACAAAAAGAATGTGATTCCAATGTTTTACAGTGTAAAATAAAAGGAAAAACACAAAAGTTTTTCAAGCACTGCAGTGAGAATGTGGCGTAAATGTGTTGCAGTGAAAATTTCCACTTGAATTTCCATCGTAACTTGAAATCGCTTTTCCGCCTAGCGCTTCCGATTTTCTTTTATCAATCACGGCAACGAATTTTTATCGACGACGTTTAGATTCTCTAGGAAAAATTCTTTGCGCTTTGTGTTCCGAAAAACTTGTGCTTCTAGAATGGAATCATGATAAAATATGGTGTTTCTCGGATTTCATTTGAAAGGAAAAATAGTTAACATCATTTGTACCGATTTTACTCCAGTTTTGTTTTGATGTGGAAACTTTGTAGCTTCTTAAAATTGGATGATGTGAATTGTTTATAATATTTTCATTCTTCTTGAGTAACTTGTTTTTATTTTAAGCATGTATAAACGTAGGAAATAAATGAATACCTATGTGCAGAGAAGTAGAAGAAAAAAAAAAAAGAAAAACTAAAATAGTTTGAACTTTGAGATCTAAGTTCAAATTATGTTTATCGTAATCACGAGTTGCGATAGGACCCTACTAGTTGGGTTTCTTGTTTCTACTAATGGTTTTTATCGCAACTATAATTTGAATTTAAAACGTCTAAATTCAAATGAATGCCAGTGGCTGGATGTTGGGTACCGTTTTCGCGTAAAGAAGATTATGCTAAAAAAACTTGTCTTTTGAAAGAAAAGATAACTATTGTATTCGTTTATTTCTCTTTCCTGTGTTGAAAATTTTGAAAAAAATATTTTTTAAGTATTCTGTTATTGTTTTATTCAAATAAGGAATTTGATTGTATCAAAAATAATTATAATCTTTGAAAATGTTCATAAAATGCAACCTTTCTCGCTAATTGCGTAACTTTAACAAAAACTATCAATGCTTCAAAAGGGGAATTTTATAGAATTATTTTGTTTGATAATGCCCGAACTTAAATTACTTTTTCAAAAAAGCGCAGAAGAAAGAAAGAAAAAAAGCTTGTTCCCGCTTCTATTATGAATAATCTTTCCTATGTGTGTTGCTTGATAAAATTGTTTGTGCTAAGGTAAATACTAAGTAAAAATATAAGACTGACAGCAGCTTTCCCCGAAAGATTTACTGTAATGATAAATATACGCATGGTATACGAACTGCGATAGCATTTCATGTAACGTTTTAGCAAAGATCGCAGATATTTATTGAGCAATCACAATTGCTTATTGCATTCATTTGACTGTTTTTGGCGTCCTATCATTTTATCTTCCCACCAGCACCCTCTGCAGCATCACCGTCGACCGGTTCCTCACGATGCTGCTCCTATAGCGAAAGCCGTCTCCAGGTTGCATCCATGTCCTACACACACACGCATACATACATAACTACACACACACATACATACACCTACACACACACATACACCTACACACACAGACACACACACATACACACAACTACCCACACATTCATGCCTGCACACAGACACAAACACATACATGCACACACACATACACACAAATACCCACACATTCATGCCTGCACACAGACACAAACACATACATACACACACATACACATACCTCCTACACACAAACACACATCCCCCACACACAAAAACACATACCCCCCCACACACACACACACACTCGTGATTGCGAAAAACATAATTTGAATTCAAGATGTCAAAATTCAAATTAATTTTTCTTTTTAATTATTTTTTTCTTTTTTGTTGATTTATTAATTTTATTTCTTTATACACTTATTCGACATCGGTTGAACAACAGATGTTTTAAAATTGTACTGTAGCTCAAATAAAACAATGATCAACAAAGGTTTTATTTTTGTCTGCTTTTTGCTTAAAATATGTTGCTCAGTATGCCCAACGTTAGTCAGACACGTCGAAATTTCTTCCTTCACGCAACAATTCTTCTTTCACGCCTTACTCTATTTAAGGATGAAAAAATAAGTTATGTACTACATCATCAAAACTAAAAAAAAATTCAAAATTTGTTGACAAAACGCGTACGTTTTTATTTATTCATAAAGCTTATCTAGATATGAAACTAAAATATTTCCGTATTTTTTGAATTCATAGAAACAGTATGAAAGGCTCTGCGAGCCCATCACCATTCTGCATTGTCATCAGTTTTTACAGAACCATTATCCTATCTCTTTTAGAGAAACACGTGTCTTGCATTTTATTCCGGAGTAAAAAAAAAATAAGACATTCTCTCCGGATAAAATACGATCGCCTGATAAAGAAGACACTTCTGCACTGCTCTTTGTAAGATACTTAAGAGACTATTTCGGAGACAGTCGATTCTTTAGCGGACATATTGTTCGGAGCACTGCTGTTCACGTAATGTACTTGCTTCATTTGACATGTGTCGGGTGATATATAATATGTTTCTGTGAAAGGGACCAAAATTGGAGAATGTCCACATTCATCGGAAATATTCGATCTTTTGCCGAAGTATTGGTTATGGGAAAGTTTACATTCATCGGTGAATGTTGGTATTTTCCCGGACTTGGTTCTTCATAGTATTTAGTTGCCTTGTGCAAACTAGGCTGGCAATTTGGGGTGCGCTGATTCATTTTGCCAACTGTACCGTAATTTGGTGTGAAGTCAGACTTTCACAGTACACACATGTCATAAGGATAAGTTCATAGGATAGGTAATCATTCACGGCACAACACATCCACGCACAAAATGGACAAAGACAGCGAAGGACATCTATATCCAAGCCGGGATTCGAACCCAGAACCTCCCTATCCTCAGCCAGACTTGTCTGACTAATTGACAAGGCGGCCGATGCCCTTCTTCGTAACATGAGTATTTAAAAAAATGTTCACGTAATATTTTAATTAAATGAGTTATGGTTAAATAAACGAATGAAATCATGTATATGAAATGCTATTTCCCATATTGAATGTGTCGAACTTGCATTCGTCTTTGTTGGTTTTCAAACCACTTCATATTTTGCATTTAGTTCTTTCTCTGATTAAACCCTAATTAATAGTTTACCGCTCAAAAATGCTTTAATTTTAATTAAATAATCATTTTTAAATTTGTATCACTGAAACTGATTGAACAAAACTTGCATGCTCTGTTTAAGAAATGTGGGACTGTAAAATTCGTTTTATTGATTATAAAATCACTTAATAGTTTACTTTTTTTTTTTTTGCTAACGAGTAGCTAATTAAACCCTATTGCTTTAACCTATTAGGGAAAGTTTCCATTCTATGGCTGAAACTTAGAAATAACAAACTGGTGTGGCGTTATTCGTAACGGTTGCATAACGAAAATAATGCTGCAATTCTACCCTTAGAAAATAATGATTAAGGATGAATAATCTTTTCTGACTTATTTCCATAATTCATTAGCTTATAATAATTGCCTAGCCGCTGTTGTTCGGTATGCAAAATAGCCTCCCCCTTTGACATTTCAGCACACAAATATTCATTGCTTGCTTCCTAGCCATCCGTTTGATCCTGCCCTATAATCACTGGTATCCTAACAAATTTATTCCTCTGGTGTGGGCTGATTTCTAATGGAAATTTGAGTAAATTAATGAAAAATACAGCTCTTGGGCAAAATTCAATTCGAAATATAATTTAAATCAAATGCTTTGATAATGAAATACAGAAAGATTTGATTTTCCTAATGAATTTTGTGTTTGGATGTTAGTTGATGCACTATACCTTTAATGAAATAGCATTAATTTTTAAAGTAGGCTTTCAAGCAGTTTTTTCATTATATATACATGTAATATTTGCTGCAACAAAATATAAATAAATAATCTTCAGTAAATCTTCTTTGAAAATATTATACGAGTGCGACGGTATTAGTTTTTCTTAAATGAACGCCTATCGAACCTAATGTGAATTTTTAATTACCTTTCAGCTATTCACACGTGGTTATAATGAATCACTTTTTCGAAGCCTATCTGAAATAAACCGAGTTTTTTTTTCCAATATGAAATGTAGGAGAAAGTCAAGTTATCTTCTAAAAGAAAAGCATTAAAAGAAAAATACTTTTTAGTAAGGCTATGAAACTTTTTGGTGTATATTGTTGCAGATTATATAATTAGACCTGTTCTTTCAGCACTGAATTTGTGTTTTATGAAGCCCAGTCATGTAGAGTGAAAGAAAAAGTATTTTTTAATGCATTTAATTTATGTTTTATTTCAAAATAGTTGTAGGACCTATAAAGAAACTTGCTTATTCTTTGAACAAATGGCGTATGGGAAAGGTACTAATTTATTCATAGAGAAAATGGTATACATATTTGTTTATTTCTGGATATGGCACTTATTTATGAAAGAAATGGTGTTACTTGTTTATTCGTGGATAAAGTACTCGTTTATTCACCGGAATAAAGTAGTTTTGCAATACATTTCATTTTTAATTTTTCGAAACTCAAAAAGTAGTTGGGAAATTCCATTTTAATAGATTTACGAATTGAAGTATCCAATAAAATTTCCTGCAAAGATTCCAAATGTGTTAGATCTTTCTTTTCATTGCATGTACTTTATGATGAACATGGACTCGACTGTTAAAAAAATTCAATTAAATTTTGAATCTGTTCAAAAATTATATTTGAATTATATTTTTCTGCTCAGTAATGAGCATATTTTATGAAATACGCCCGTTACTAAGCAAAAACAAAGTTTTTGAATATTGTTTGGAAATCTAAAAAATTTAATTGCGTTTTTTAGCAAGAGAGTCGATGTTCTTCATAAAGTACATGCAATGTAACGAAAATGTAACATATTTGGACTCTTTACGGGGTATTTTGTGCAGAAACGATACGTCTGTTACTGTGGAATTACCTAGTACATTTAATAAAACAAGGACCTACTATATTCGAAGAATAGGGTGTTTTGTGTAAAAACTTAACATCTGTTATTGTGGAATAACATAGTACATGTAATAAAACAAGGATCTAACATATTTTGGAGTCTTTATGAGTGTTTTGAGCAAAAATAACACATTTGTTACAGTGTTCTGTGCGTACATGCACTATAAATATCCTAGTACATGAAACAAAACAGGGATAAAACATATTTGGGATCTTAAAGGGTGTTTTGTGCAAAAATGATGCATCTGTTACTGTGGAATACCCAGTATAGTCTGTAAAGGAACTTATTTATTCCTGGATAAAATATTGTGAACGAGGATTGCGGAGTCGGACTAATTTTGTGGTAAAAAAGTCTGAGTTGGGGAGAGTCGAAGGTATTTAAAATTCCAAGAGTCGGAGGCGGCCATTTTCCATTAAAGTCTACAACTCTGCTAGTGCTTGCGGAATCGCGGAGTCGTACTGAATTTACAGTAAAGGAGTCGGAGTCGAATGCTCTAAAATTCCTAGAGTTGGAGCCGGAGTCTGATATTTTCCCTCCTACCCCGCAGCTGTGGTGTGAAAGCTTAACTTGCACCTACTTGTAGGCTGATTGAATATCATCTATATTTGCCTTTTTTTTCTCCTTCCAGGTCTCGTGTTTCTGCAGTACCAGAGCGAGACCAAGAGGGCGCTATTACCGAATGAAATCACGTCGATGGACACTGTGAGGGCTCTCTTCGTACGTTCATTTCCCAAGCAATTGACCATGGAGTATCTCGACTCTCCACACATCCGAGTCTACATCCACGACCCTGCCAAAGATATGTTCTACGAGCTCGAAGATCTCAGGTAATGACTACAAATCGTAAGCTTATTTCGACTGATGAAGTTATAGTCTGCCGTGGAATGGTCAAGAGTAAAAGGCAATATCTGCATTTTTTTTTTTTTTTTTGCACTTTTTTTCATCTATTGTACTTAGCTTTATTGTGCAAGCTTGCATATTACGTTTCCGCCAAAAATAAAGCACTAAAAACGTCTTAATTCCAAAATTTCCATTTTGTTAGTATGAAATCCAAAACGCGTTTCTTCAAATACCTCAAAAACTCCTTTCTGCAGATATTACGCTTTACCTTCCCACGGCAATAAGTGGTTTTGATTAGCTGAGCTATGACTTTGACATTGTTTATCTCTTTTGGGGGAAATAATTAAGGGTAATTGCCAATGGTTTGAGATTGGTTTTGTAGTAGTTTTACAAAAGTGTTCCCACTCAAATCCGTGCTGGTAATACGTCCCTTTTTCACCGAACTCCCAAAAAAGAAGTAAACATTGTCAAGGTCATAGCTCAACTGATCAGAGCCATTCTATACTTGGTTGCCAAATCTTCGAGCCGTGAAGTTTTTTGGAAAAGGGTTCTAAAATTATAAGCAAATTTGCGTCGCTATTAACATCAATGAAATTTTACTACAGAATTACGGATGAAAAGGATTGAACACAAAAAAAACCCCATTGAGTATGAGAGTTTACTACGAAATTACGGATGGAAAGGATTGAACACAAAAAAAAAACCATTGAATATGGCTGTTTTTTTTTTTTTTTTTTTTTTTTTTTTTTAATTCCATGATAGCAGTAATTATTCATTTCCTTTTGTTCGAAAATCTGCCATGGTTGGAAAATTTTCGTTCTGGAAACTTGGTAAAGGTTCCTGAAGCTCAGAAATTATAGTTGTTGACTGCAAAAAATGAGGACAAGATGACTCTTAAACGTTGAATCATGAATTTGATTGAAGGATGTATAATCATTACAGTATTTTTTTTCTTGAAAATTAATTTTGTTCATGCCTATATGATGACATTATTTATTTTACTATACATTTTATTTTTCTCTTCCTAAATGTCATCTTACACCAGAGTTTGGTACTGGAAATCTATTTTGCTCTGAAATGACTTGTTAAATTTAGCAATTGGGTAAAACGCAGCGTTAATAGAATCTTAAGGGTTATTTTTCGAAGTTTTGTGTATTTTCAAATAGATATACAAAAAAAAACATAAATGTTACTTTATATGATACGGATATAATAATAAATGTATCGTAACTACGATTGTACGGATAGAGCCGTGCTGTTTGATTGAACGTATTTAAGCAAAATGTAAATGAAGTCTAAAACTTTAAAGCTCAAGAGCGCAGCAAGCTTCATAACACTTCATCTGTTTTGGGGTCCTTTTATCAGATCGTGTCAAGTTTAGAAAATGGTGGTTTTAACGGCATTTCCCTTTTCACCTCGGGCAATCTTTGCTGATGAACTTCCAAGCACCCCTATGTTGAGCACCATGGTAGAAGACCCCCCTCCCCCATTTTTCGGCTCTCATACTCTACATTATGGAGAAGCGACCTCATAAAATTCTTAAAGTACTTTAAAATAATAAACATCTTTAAAAAAATCTCTTCGTTGCAAAATTCGTCATGGCCAGTGGTCAGAAGTAGCGCGCTGCAAATAGCGACGCTACTGTAGTAACTACATTTTTTAGTATTTTGTAGTGTAGCACACTACTTAAAAAAGTTGAGTAGCGAGTAGTTCGAGACAAAAAAAAAACTAGTAGTTTGTAGCGATTTCTAGAAACTACTTTTAAATTAAGTTTAAAAAAAAGAAAACATTTATGGGTAGCGTAAGAAAGGGAGTGGTGTACAGATCCAGACTCCTAGCTTGAAGTTCAAAATTAATTAATTAGATCCTAAAAAATATAAGTTCCTGTAAAATTTAATCCAATGTTTTTCTCTTCAGCTTAAAAAATGTCTTCCTCGTCTAATCAATTTTATGCATATGTATGCCAATGTAAGATTTAAATCAAACTATGACTGCTTCTATTTACATTTTTCAAATATCGGAATTGTAAAAATTTGAATCTTTCAACTTTTTAATCCTTTCTTACGGCGAATATTCGTAAAATTGTTTTAAGAAAGAAAGAAATGATAGTAATATTCCATGTCCAAATGAACTAATTTTATTAATTGAGCAACTTTTCGTTTAATCCTCAAACAGTGTGTGTGTATACTTTTTATTTACTTACCTTTTTATTTATTTATTTTTTTTTTTTTTAAGTAGTGAAATATAGCGAATACTTTTTTAAAGTAATTTGTAGTCTCTATTTTAAAAAAAAAGTAGTTGTAGCTGTAGTTAACTACATTTGTAATAAAGTAGTCGTAGTTCACTACAAAAACATTTAGTTTTTCCAACCACTGGTCATGACCATTCTTGGCGTAAAGTCAGCTTAAAATTATTTATTTGAAAAAGAAAATGTTGAATATGTAAGATAAATTCATTTTAGGTAAAAACATTATGATTAACTCGTGTCTTTGAATTACAGAGACATTCGTGATCGATCTGTCTTGAGAATCTACGAACAAGACGTCAATGGTGGCGGTGTTTATAGCACTTACGATCAAGATCTCAGTTATTTCTCTGAACCCGAATTCGATTCCGAGTATCAGCATCAGCACATTCACAGAAGCAAGGTAATTATCCCTTTTTGTCTTAGTTTTATTTTATTGCGGCTTTTTTTTTCCCTCTGAGCTGTAAGCTGATGACCAAAATTAATCAAGTTTAAGTTTTCCTAATTTTTCACCTGTTAATTTTTCAATGAAATTCAAATAAAGGTAAAAGTAAACGAGATTAGGAAAGCAGTGCTCTGCTCTTTTTTCACCGTAACTTATTAGTGTTTAGCACCTGTACATTTATGTTTGAGTTAGCTGTAGGTGTTTTCTTCTTCTTTCTTTTTTTTCTTTTTTTTTTTCTTTTCTTTTTTTTTTTTTTTTTTTGAATTGTTATTCTAATATAAATTATTTGCAATGCTATGTACGGATAGACCAGTTACGCCATCCAGCGGCAACAGTTTCGTTTTAGATATGGACTCATCAGTCTGGAATAGACAATAACCGAGCTTAAGGCAGATGCCGCCTCACTGAAGCTGAAAGTGCCAACAAACTGATAGCTAAATTAAATTTAGCACATTATGTAGTTCTGTCGTAGCCCTGGATTAAGGGCGGTAACTTAATGCTTAATAAATTATTTGTTTGATTATAATTAATTATAACAAGAAAAACGTTTTACTTATCGTGAAGATTCAGTTTTATGAGAAATGCCATAGAAATAATAAGTAAATGCTTATATTATATTTTAAAAATATTGTACAATAAGGCTTTTTTCGCACGTGATATATTAACATGTATGCTCTTGTATGCATTTAAATATTTGATTTTCATGTATTTTGCATTGTTTTAAATGTTTTGCTTGTATTTTTTGTTTATTAATAGCTTCTGAAATAAATCGTTTAAAATAAATCATGCGTAGATGAAAATTACGACGCACACAAACAAGTTACAGTTGCAGTTATTGTAACTTTTAAAAAATAAAAATGTTATCCCGTAAAAATAATCAAATGTCCTTCAAAGTCAATGGGAATTAATCATATTTGAGTTTCTAGTCTACAAATTCAGTACAGGAATAGCATTTTAGTTACAACCTTTATAATAAGTCAAAAACCTTTCATGAATTTAAACCCTATTCAAGTTATTCAAGTTCGTCGCAGTTTATTAAAAAATAAAGCTTCAACAAACCGTCCATGATTTTTATCATGTTCCTAAATAAAATCAACTTAATTATAAAATATTTCGAGTTTCATAGAACAAGAATACAGATTGACAACCTCTTTTTGTGAGTTAAAAAGAAATATTCACACTGAAAATGAAAAGAATATTTAGATCAACTATGTTCGAAACTCTTGGAGTAAAGATAATTTCTCCATAAACTGAACATATGCCGTTTTTTAACAATTCGATTTAATGTTCTAAAATTCCTCGAAAATACGTTCACGGCCAGTGTCTTCAGAAGTCATAGTCAGACCTTGGCCATAACGTATTCTGGTCACAACCCTTGCAATGATGTTGAATAAAAATTACTTTTTCAACGACCACGGTTTTTATAATCATAAATGCTTAAATCCTTAGCAAACATAATCTGCAATTATGAATGATGTTGATCTGAAGTAACTTATACAGCATAACCCCGATTTAACGATTGTTAAGGGACTGGAAGAAGTTAGCGTTAAATCAAGGATATCGTTAAATGGAGGAGCATAGACATTTCATGAAGTCAAATCCGGACCAGTGAAATGTTTCATTAAATTGAGGATATCGTTAAATCGGGTGTCGTTAAATCGAAGTCGTACTGTATGCAGTTTTGTTTCACTTTTATTAATTGCCTTTGGATGGTTGTTTAATTTAGACAGACGAAGTAGTTTCTAATGAAATTAGTTGGCAAGCCCACTATCGTTTACGTGTCTCTGCTGTCATTCCGAGACCGTGACAGCACTTACAATTTCCTTGAACTTCGCATTCAAAGCCATTAAAAACGTCTCCCCTCAGAAAAACTCGACCAAAAACAAAAATAGAACACTCGGCTCTGTTTTGGTGATCCCCATAACCCACTCCAACATCATTCGAAAGAGTTCCCTTCTCCATCACCACCCCGTTGCTCTCATCAAATGGAAGTAAACACTCGCCAGACGGTGCTTTAACGAATTATAAAAAGAACTTCGCCATGAATCTAACCAGCAAAACTCCACATTTCCGGAATGTCCTATTTGTTCCTCCTGACTCAGTGAACGTTCTATTTCGGATACAGGCTTCCAAAGCTCCTCTGCCGCCTGCCATAGGGTATTACGGGACTCTGCCGACGCAGTATCTACCTGCTAATCGAACACAGACGCTGCCACACAGTGCTTCGATGAGAACCTATTCTCCTAGCCATGCAGCCGACAGAGGGAAATCACAGACCTTACCCCCAGGAGGAGGTATGTTCCTCCAATTACTTGGAACTATTTTTAGTGAAAAATTGTTTGGTAATGTATCGCGTTCGGTTTAATCAATAATGGCATCTATGTGTGATACACTGGAGGACCATTGCCAACTAGATGCTGAAGGTATGTGATCTTTTTTGTTCTTCTTATACTTACACATTCTATAGGTTCTTGCTGCACTTTAAAAAGAAGTAGACTTGATTTTTAAGTATGTTTTATGATTATTTTTTCGTTTATAATGCTTTCTTTTTTTTCTTTTAACTTTGGATAAGTATGTAAAGAATTCAAGTGTATATAAGATTATACTAATTCTTTAAAATGTATCATTGGGAAATTGTGACAAAATCAAATATTTTTGCTCATAACTTCTGCGAACTTCCTAAATCTTCGAGAATTGTTGTTTAGATTTATTATTAAACTAAGTGCAGGGAAGATGTACTTGACATCTGAGCTTGGCTGGAATTTTTCGAGTGTCTTTAATGATTTTAATTGTTCACCGTTTCCATCTAAAAGTCCCCCCCCCTTTTTTTTTTTCGTTTCTAGTCCCTAAATGTTCGGGGTTTTTTTTTTTTTTTTTTCCTTTTTTTCATTAAAATTTTAGACTTGTTTTGAATTTTCCATTTAGTACCTTTTATCAATGTTCTTTCCTTTTATTTTTTAATATGAATGTGTTTTTCTCACCCCAACCACGATAATTAAATTTTGAATCCAATAGAGACATGACAGGTCAAGTTTGAAACTATTGATTCAATGTAATAAATTCATTCGGAATAGCTTCTTGTTCTAGGCAAAAGAAATAATAACTAAAAAATAATTCTTCATCTATTAATCGGTAAAAATTAACCGATTACTGCCGGTTAATCAATGTATCTCCAATTTTAACCTGTAAACGTTGAGATGAAGGTAATTTTTCCCATCCCATTTTTTTTAGAATTCAGGTCCCTTCTCTCGCTTGGTACTAAACAAAAATGCCTTGGGAGCCCTGTTCTCTTTACAGTTTCCAACTTTCATAATTATTTCAAAAGTTTTTATTGTCAATCTGTTTTCAATGACTTTATTTTCAATGAAAAAAAATAAAAGAAACATTTTTTTTAAATTTGGAATTTCAATGAAACTAGTTAGAGATTTACAGGTAAAAAAAAATTGTTATTGTAAATACATGTAATGTAAAAATACATCAGTTTTAGGGGTACAACAAACAAAGCTTCGAAAGCCGCAGTTTTTCAGAGAATCTGGTTGATTAAATTCATTAAACTGTGTGCTTAAAAAAAGTATTTAATATAAGAATAGG
Source organism: Uloborus diversus (assembly GCF_026930045.1). Lineage (NCBI taxonomy): Eukaryota > Metazoa > Arthropoda > Arachnida > Araneae > Uloboridae > Uloborus > Uloborus diversus. Next base: position 153,587,782 of record NC_072735.1, read on the forward strand.
TTGTTTAATTTTTTGACTGGAAAAGAGCAGTTTGGTACAGAATTAAGCAATAAAAGATCTTGCCGTTCAATCAGTATAAAGAACTCAACAAGTTTTTTTTTTCAACCACAAAAATTAAATATACTATCTAAAATTTATATCTAAGACTTGTTTTACAAACAAATGAATTTTATTTACGATGAGAAAGTTTGGTCGGTAATATAATTGTACATTGATCTTTTTCAATTGTTAATTACAGTTAGATCTGAGACTTTTGATCTGAGTGGCATTTAGATCTGAGTGACAATTACTCAACACTGTTAAAACAAAACTATGTGTCCTTGACCCTATTCGTATGCAAAAATAAAATATACTGGGAAAAAACTCTGACGTAATTCAGTTGTAAAAATAGCGCAATGTGTTTGCATCGTTGATTTCTTGAAGAACATTTATAATCAAATTTTCACGATTTTTCCCCAAATCTAAATCAAGAAATTACACTGTGTCGAAGTTTTAGTTTCAGCTCAATTTGTCTCATCAGGTGACCTATGTCACTTATCTGGGTCAACAGCTGTTCAAGTTCTAAATTACAATTTAGTATTAAAGTGTGATTAGTTCTCACTTGGAATTTCGATGTGCAGGGGTTCATGAGATGCTATAAAAAGCAATTAACGGATGTGTTTCATCTGTTGAGGATAAGACTTTCGAAATTCACTTGGCTGAGACACCTGTAATTTGCAAGGCCAAGCAACTGTGACGCGTACGTAAGCTCATATTTTGGCACCCATTCATGAAATTGTACTGAAAACATTCGTCATAGGCGCTAATTTAAATTAATGGATCAAGATTTATTATTTGCTACTCCGTTTCTGTTAAATAGTGAATGAAAAGAAAAATGATATTGCAAAATACATTTGCTTTTTTTTTAAGGAAAACTTTTCATTTTAATGTTTTTAGTTCAACTTCACTCTTAAACTCAATCCATACTGCCTGTTCACTTATCTGGATCAACAGCTGTTCCAAGTCCTAAATTTATGTTCATTATCAAATTGTGGTTAATGCTCACTTTGGAATTTCGATGTGTACGTCTTCATGAGGTACTATAAAAAGCAATAAACGGATATTTTTCATGTCTTGGGGATAAGACTTTCAAAATTCCCTTGGCTGAGACACCTATAATTTGCAAGGCCAAGCAACTGTGACGAGTACGGAAGCTCGTATTTTGGCTCCCATTCATGTAACTTTTGTGCAAGCGTTCGTCATGGGCTTTAATTTAAATTGATGGATCAAGGTTTAGTATTTTCTTCTTCGTTGGCTTTGCATCGTCAAATGAAGGTATTGTTGACATCAAACACTCTCGCTTTTTCTTTTTTACTCTAAAACTTTTATTTTTGCAATAATACCGTATTAATTTCAATAATTAAACTATTTAATCTGATAACTTGCGTCTTATGCAAAGTATTAGTTATTGATTTTGAGTTGCGATATAGGTAATTTCACCTAAGCAACTTCTCTATTTATGTTACCCAGTATTTACTTTTATGTATTTAGATTCAAAATTTTGTACTCAATAATAATATGTATAATGATCCGATAAAGGAGGAAGAAATAAACATGTAAGTTGGAGTTAACAAAAACATAATGTGTAAGACTAAGAAAGTTTACTGTTTTGTATGAACTAATTTTTGAAATATTTGCACAAAATTAGCGATTTGAATCAAATTTCAGCAATCTTTGGTCTCAGGTGTTAATGATAAATTCTAGTATTTAGCCTTTAATGACTTTAATTATTTAGAAATTTAAAAAATATACATACGTGCTTGTTTTTCAGCCCTTTTTTTATATTCAATCAACGAACTTTTTTTACTGTGACTGTCCCAAATCTAGTAAATGTCGACATTAGCCAGTGAATATTAACATCCAAATACCAAAGACATCGGTGGAAGACCGAATATTTCCAATAAATCACCTTGTAAAAGTAACATTCTCAGATTCTGGTCTTTCAGGGTAACATATATATTTTTTCCTCCTTCAGAAAATGGTACTCTCTAATCTCTTTTTTTTTTTTTTTTTTTTTTTTTTTTTTTTTTTGAGAAAACTTTTCTGAGTTTTTGTCTAGAGAGGTTGTTAGCTATGTTTTGCGATTAAAAGCTCATCCAAAAATTTTCCTTGCGAAACAGTGCCATGAGTCTGATGTTTGAGTACAGAACAATGGTAAAATTTTTATGTCTTAGTTAAAGTTTAAAGTAATCTACTGGTGTTTATTTCAAATTTAGTTCCATAGAATCATACTAAAAAGGAATTTAACTCTCACTACTATTGTGAAAACCGCGACCAACTTTCGATTTTCGAAATCGTCACAGAAAGTGTTTTGTCGGCCACGCCAAAGCTCTATGAATGAGTGCCAAATATGAATGAAACGCTATTGAAGAAATGATATCAGCTTAAACTTTATACTATAGTTACTCTCCTCTTCGAAGAGAAGCATTTTATTCATTTCGAAGGAAAACAAAGGTTATTTGTGAAAGAGTTTTTCTAAAATTACTTAAAGTTATTGAATTACAATATGTTTTTAAAAATGTGCCTATATCAGCTTGTTCGTTTGATTTCTGTTGCAGAAGTTTTGCTCCCTATGGAATTGTGTGAAGCTTCAATCGAATTATTTACACCCAAAAGTTCACCCCTTTACATATTCACACCGGCAATGCTTAAAGTGGGCAAAATATTTGTGAGAACGCTTCCTGAATTACAATTTGTGCACATTTTCTCTTTATTTGAATGTTTTAAATCTAAGTCATCGTCGTAAGACTGTTTAAACAGTTAATGTGCTTTGCAATTTTATTGATTTGTGGTTCATTGTCATTTGCAGCTGTGGTTTAGAGTTTAGCCGGTTAAGCTCAGTTACCTTACGCTGATATCAACATTGTATAAATTGATGAAATTTTTCAGATTCAAATAAGATGGGATGAATAAAAACATTTAAGTTTAACATTATTTTTGAATGTTATTACATTATATGACTAATGAGAGATATTATACTAGCTGATCCGTGCGCGCTCGACGAAACAAAATCAAAAAACCGGTTTTTTTTTTTTTTAACACAACGGCAAAAATGTGGCTTGGTTGTTTATTTTCCGCTGATAGAGGTGCAAAAATCTTTAAAATAATGTCTTACTTTTGAACTGTGATGAAGTATTAAGCAGTGTTGGGTTTTGCCGGGAAAAACTGGTTTTTTACCAGGACATGGGAAAAACTAAGTTTTACTTTTTTGAACCGGTGTAAAACCCTAAGAAATACTATTAGTCCTTGTTCATTTGCCGTCAGGCAGTGATTTATAACTTTTTACTAATAAACCTCCACATATCTTTTCTATAGTTTATCTTTTGTATAAATATATTTTTTCATATTAACAATCAACCATTGGAATGCTGGACAAGTAATAATAATGAAGCTATTTAATGAGTTTCAGATGTAGAAAAACTTTTTAAAATAAGGGGGGAAAGAGGGGTACAAGTTTTGTGCTAATCGAAAACTTAAACTGATAATTCCATTAAATTTTCAAAGTTCGTCAGAAGCGATTAATTTAATGTTGAAACAATTAATTTTGAAAGTAGATAACTAAATTTAAAAGAAATAGAAGGTTTCACTAATGTTTAAAAAAAAAATTTATTCGGGAGAGGACATAAATTCTTCTAATTAAATCAAATTTTGAAAGTTTTATAACATTTAAATCAAATCTCCACATTCCCCAAAAGCCATGAAAAAATTTTTTTAATGCGTTGAGTTTTCCTCGAAGCTGTGTTAAAAAAACTGAGTTGTAGTTACCTATTTGTAGCGTCCCCCTCCCCTCTCTCCCATATGTGCTTTGGGAGTGAAAAGTGTAGAATACTCCCTTGAAAATTTTTCTTTTCGTCGAAAGTAAATTTCTTAAATATCTTATTTTGTTATGAAAAATATATAATTTGATAGCTTGAAACAATTTTCAATATTTTTATTATCAGTAATTACAAAAAGATTTTTAAATATCAGTCTTCGTCGGCTTGATAATTAATAATTAGGAAAGGAATTATATAATTAATTCCTTTTGTGTGCTGAGTTCTCAAAATAATGTATCGTTCAGAAAAAGAATTAAATTTCAAACAATGTTCATCCCATTGCATTTAAGAGTGCGCATCAGTTCCATTTTAAAGAATCTTCCTTTACATTTGGAACAATTGTGAATGTTCTTTCGAGTTGTGTGTTCACTTATTATATCCTTCCTGTAAGTCATTGTTGCGATGAAACACTTCAGATAGTGGAAAGAATACACCTGCTTTTCAAGTCAAATGTAATGAATTTAACGAATTGTGCTATTTTTATAATGACGTTTTTGATTGTATTACGGGAACAAGAGACATTTGTAACTCTTCTTCGGTCCAAATTTTACCTCTTGAATGAACGTGAGATTTATTTGCTTCATTGATAAAATGTTTTAAGTGATAAAAATATTCAAAACTCTCCAAATTATTATAGAAGTGTTTAACAATAGACACTTTAACACCCCAGGGACCCCCGAACCTTCCAATCAAAGTCGGATACAAGCTATCATTTTAGGGAGGGGAGTCATGCTGAAGAACGACTTCCTCCCTCCCCCTTTCCTTCGGTTTTGGTACGAAAAGGTTCTGAAACTGCTTCTGTGTCAATAAAAAGCAACAAGGCCAGGAATAAGGCACTTGATTGGGCATAAGCGTTATAAATTAAATTCATAAGAATGAAAAGAAGTAATATTTCAACTATTTACTTTAAAAAATAATCAATGAATTGATATAAGACTATTGAAAACGTTTACATTTTATTCATAAAGTGTTTGAACACAATGGGACAGATTCTTTTGTCGGCGATTTAGGGGGTGGGAAGCATGACCCCCACGACCTTCCCCTTGTATCCACCCTTTCACTGGAAACTCATTTTTATTGTTCTAATAAATAGTTAGACCTGCATTTTGGACATACTGATCACTTGAAAAATTTGTACCACGCATTGTAGAAAGTTCACTTTAAATGGATACATTAGTCATAACTGACCTCTAAGGAACTGTCCATAAATGATGTCACATTTTTGTTCAACAAATTTGCACTCCTTCCCCCTGCATCACAAAGTGTGACACTTCACCTTACCCCTCTCCTTTTCACATGTCACGCTGTTTTCCATAATCGTATTGTTGTACACCCCTTTGTCACAAACTGTCACAATTTCACAAACCTCTCTTCATCCCTAAAAGCGTGACGTCATTTGTGCACCACCCCTAGTGAAAACGGATGTTTTGTGACACTAAAGCTCTTTCATGCGTATTTCATCAGACTTATTTAATGTGAAAATATAAGTGAGAATTTAAAATGAGTCGGTTTTACAGAATATACGTACAGCAGCGTATAACGTTATGTCATATGTGTTTAGTTAGATTTCTTCAAACTTAGTAAGCACACTTTTCACATATATGTGGTGCATTATTGTTATTTTATATAAACAGCGCTAAGAGGATCGCCCAGAAAATATTTCAAAATGGCTTATTTTTTGCAAAATAAAAAGTCAATCAATGACTCGGCCAAAAGGAAGAAGTAGTTACAAATGCCGTTAATTATGTCTCAATTTGCGAGATTCGTGGTAGATTATTGCTGGATCACAGTATAAAAGAAGCAGTCTGTAATCAAACCCATAAATTACTTTTTAAAGTTTTTATAGCATATTTGTCCAAAGTTAATCTTACGTATCTTGGTTTTAAAAACAAGTTTTAGAAATTAAAATTGATAAAGCTTTGGAAATTTATGCTAAAAAAATCTGAGCTTGTTCCAATAAATTACCTTGTCAACAGTTTTTGTATTAAATAAAAACGGCTGTTTTTGGTATCACAAATTACGACATCGTCTGTTTATTTATCTTGACTTTTTTGCAAGGCAAGTGCGCGATAGGAAAAACAACTTTTACAGAAATATTTAGTGACTGCTTTTAATAGCAAGTGCCGATCTATAAAATCTTGCTCTGCGTAGTGGAATAGTGGTTCGGCCATTTATTATGTTTCGATAAAAGTTCAAGAATAAAAGGAAGGATTTGTGGATTTCTTTCATATCATCCGTTTATCAGAATTTAAATTACCTTAGACTTGAATCAAAAGAATGTCTTGCAATTTAACTTCATCTCTTTTTTAGAAAACTTTTAGATTAAAAAATTTTCCCTGCCCTGTTTGGCTTTCCATCATTATGAAAGAAAGAACACTACTTAGAAATGATATATATATATTTTTCATTCTATATCTTTTGCATGTTAATTAGTAAATTCTTCAAAAACTTTTTTTTTTCTGGAATAATGAACATGGTCAGAGTTATTGAGCCAATGCAGTTACAAATCACCACAAAAATTGCGCCGTTCGTAATAAAATTGCAGCAGGGCAAAATAATCTTTTACTATATTGAATTTTTAAGTTATGTTCTACAGGCTTTTTACGGACAGACAGAAGTAAAAACACTAATTTTTTTGTAAAAACAGTATTTTTAAGCAAAATTTAGATTTTAATATATTTATAACCGATTGCTTAATTATTCTTTGATTCAAATCTTCTTCATAAAAATGAAGAACTGGATTTCTAAACTGCTTTAAGTACCCCTTTCATAGTAATACTAGAGCGACAGTAAGAAATGCTACCTCACTCTTTCTGACACGTGCCATGCTTTTTTTTTAATAGAAAATAAATACTGAATGTTGTTGATAAATTACGCGTTAGTACAAATACTTGTATTTGAAGACAACAAACCTGATGAAAGAGATTGAATTAAAAATATTACATTGCTGAGAATCTACTGTCTTTCTTATAAGACATTTAAGTAGATCCAAAACACTTTGTCATTTTTCGTTGCATGAATTCTTTACTGTTCTGTATCATTAACATTTTAAGCTCTTTTTATTATTGAAAATATTCAACATCATTCACATCATGATTACAAAAAGAGTTTGTTTGCTGATAAATAGCTCTTGACATTTGTATTTGTGCACTCCTTAAAAATTCATGCTGTCATGCTTTATATCCAAACATGTATTTCGAACGTGAAACACTTAAATAATATCGCTATTTCTACTAAACGGAATTACAAACCTTGGGTATTAAATTCAATTGCGTGTATGTTGCCTTATGTTTTTAATTCAGTTGAGTGTGCACCTTAAAAATCCATTTCATTTCCAAATATTTCTAACATGAATTATTTTCAATTAAATGATATTACTGTTTCTACTAAACTGAATTTAAAACCTTGTGTTTTCAATGTCACCCTAGAATAAATATGGCTTCAAAGTAAATAGGTATTTACTTTGAAGCCATATTTATTCTATTATAAAATGATTCATGTTATATTTGAAACAATGAGAAGCAAGAGGATGTTTTTTTTTTTTTATTTTTTTTTTTTTTAAGTTTTGAATAAAACGCATGCTTTGCTCAAACTGTAGGTAGACTTTCGTTGGAAAAGTTTTCTAACACATGCTGTATGACAGCAGCGTCCAGGATTACTAGTAACATCCCTTCTCCTAAAACAGATGCGAGTTTCTCCTACCATTTGTGCTAGTACTAGTTATTTCAAAACTTATTTTCGACTGTTATACCCCTTTTCTTCTAGTTGCTTCATTTGTTCGTTTTGGGTTATATTTAATTTTTAACACTACTGTACATTCATCATGAATTGCTTCTTGTTATCTTTGTGTCGATTACATTTTATCAAAGGATTTTGAATGTGTAAATTTTTAAAAAAGTTTGCTTCATTAACAGTTTTGTCTCTTTTTACAGGTGGAACACAGCCTCCCCCAAAGCCTCAGCGCTCTTTCCAACAGACGCTGACACCGTTGGGCAAGACTGTTCGTTCAACTCCTCCACCCACTGGGCCTCCTCCTTCGATTCCTTCACCCAGATCTGGTCAACCGCGACCTCTGGGTAAGAAATAGATTTTTGAGTTGTTAATTAAGAAAAACGTTACCACTGTTTGGAAGATTAATTAAAATTAAATGTAGAAGCAAACTTATGTAAGAGGGCAACGTAGTTTGATGTGCTCTTTTGTAATTTCGAAAAATGGACGTAGTGAAGCAGTACCGACGTTCTTGCTTCCCAGGCAACAATGTTAAGTCTTTTCAGGTAACCCATACAGTTGGATTTGGCATAATACTCAATGCTAACTCATCTCATCTGTATTTTACAAAATTACAATTCGTTGCAATTTTACCTTTGATTTTAGAAAATCGAAATTTGTCTATAATTTGAATGTGTTGCCACAAGACGTTTTATTCTGCTTTAGCGAGCAATGTAGATGTAATGCTCATTTGGGTGAACAGCCATATTTTCGTGTTGGAAACTGCGCAAGTATTGTTGACGATATCGTTCTATCTTAAAGTAAAAAGATTTAAAAAAATTTCTGTCTGGAGACCAAATTGATTTTTTAATAGAGGAAAAATTGATGATCTTTATCTTTATTACTAATAATAAAGCTCAGTCTCTCTGTCTGGATGTCTGTAGGATGTCTGGATCTCTGTGACACGCATAGCGCCTAGACCGTTCGGTCAATTTTCATGAAATTTGGCACAAAGTTAGTTTGTAGCATGTGAGTGTGCACCTCGAAGCGATTTTTCGAAAATTCGATTTTGTTCTTTTCTATTTCAATTTTAAGAACATTTTCCGGGGCAAAATTATCATATGATGGACGAGTAAATTACGAAATTATCATGACGTGGAATGGGAGAGTGAATGAGAATACCCAATTGGGGAGAAATTGGTCATCCATTATTTGTAAATATACAGGCGAACCGAATGATCTTTTAATTTTCAACTACGGGCAAAACCGTGCGGGTACCACTAGTGGTTAATAAAGCAATGAAAACGAAATGCAGATGATTTAATAACACGTTATTTCACGTAATCACGTGTAAGTAAATCAAAAAACTCGAAAATATGTGCTAAAAATTGTCCCTAGGTTGCAGCCTAATGAAAGTTTGAAGCACCTTCTTAGATTCCTAAGACTTTTTGTTCTTTCTGTCTACTGCAACATCTCACACGACTTCGTAGACAGCTTTCAAATCAATAACGTTATTTACCGTCAAAAGAAATTTAGTGGGACGTACTAGAGATGTGCTACTTCTCCAGCTCGATAAAAGTTTCGTCAGAGTGACGTTTTGTTTCTTTTGGATATACAGTGAAGTCTTTATTATGCGCCAGCCAAAGGGATCAGCAGAAAAAGGCGCATACGTGAAAAAGTCTATTCTGAAGTTTAAAGGGCAACATAAGTAAAGTATGAGAGAATGTATAAGAATATTTCCAAACAAAATAGGTTGATATTTCTAATGGTTTGGCAATTACTCTAACAAAACTCTCTCAACTCTTAACAAAATTTGTAAAATATCTAACAAACATTTTATTTCCTTTCAAAATAGTCGGTAATATTTTACCGATGAATTAAAAAAAAAAAATTCAAGTCCGTTCAAAAGAGAAAAGGGAGTTTCAGTGGTATAGTTAAATTGCAATTAATCTTGAATAGTATCTAAAGCTTCTAAGGCTTACACATGATTTAGAAGAATTTTTGCGTCATGTTCTTCTTTATCATCATTTACATCTTCATTACCATCAGGCATTTGATTAGCCGATATCTTCAATATCGCTTAATTCTCTTGTTACTAAACTATCACCTATCAACAAATTCATAAAAACAATAAGTACTTATAACAGATAGCTGCTGAGGATTAATTCCTCTCTTTTTAAAATTTCCTTCAAAGTCGACTCTAAAACTTTAAAATGATCAGCTTTATTTGCTTGTTTATTTATTTATTTACTATTTTTTTAAGTCGCTGATGAGGTCACTTGAAATTTCTTAATAAAATTCTAGCTGCTCCAGTGCTTGACGTGAAATTCAAAGCCGTTATATCTTCTCAATACTACAAAAGTTGCACACATAAGAACGAAAATGGAAAAAGAATTTTGTTTAAATCTGAAATCGTTTTTCGTTCTTTTTTAAGTAAACTTTCTTTATCAGTGTAGGCTGTAGGTAAACAACTAGCATTTTTGTGCCCGAAACACATCAAGTCAGCCTTACATTTTCCTTCGGATTAAAAATACTTTCCATTTCGATATAACGATACTTCTCCCTGTGGGGTAAACGGTAATGATTTCCTAACCTTTTTACTTTGTGTGTACGTGTGTACATTGTATACTTGTGCATATTAAATAAAGTATTATGTATCTGAACTTCTCAAAGGCAATTTTTTTTTGTAGCTCCAGAGAGATCTGTACTCTTTCTGGCCGTTAAACTATCTTTTACTTCTCTTTCCAGTTCCCGTTGGTTCTACGATACCAATGTCACCAGAGAGGAGGCACGAACCCCTCGGTTCGTATCGCACTCCCCCGGACCGTCCATACTCTGTGGCTGGGCAAGCAACATATCACATCTCGCCAGAACGACGATACGACCCACCTTACCATTCCTCTCCAGAACGACGCTCACAACAGGAGTCGGGCTACCTGTCATCACCTGAAAGGCGCGTGGACCACCAGCGATCATTCTCTGGCTACTCCACAAGCTCTTCATATGAGGAATCTTTGTACGGTGGAAGCATTTATGGGACGCGATCGGGTAGTGTTACTCCTGTCATCGATGAAGAGGCTAGGTACGAACCAACTTTGGAATATTATTTCAATTGTTTCTTGCTGTTTCAGAGTGTGCTTGAGTGCACTTTTATTTTGACCAATGTAAGAAAAGCATTTGCAAGAATTACTATAAATACTGCTATGATATACTAGTTGGGATATCCAGTCGAATCTATTCATCTTAAAAATCCCTCTATGTCGAAAGTTTTCAATTTCTGTCATTTGTAGCATAAATTCGGTATTTTTTCCATGCTTACCTCGAATAAGTTTTCCGGCCGGATTTTGTATTCTGACTCAAAAAATAGGGAAAACTCTCTTGACGTGCGGTATTTGTCACGTTTTTCCTGGTTTTGCAAATTTTCGCGTTAAATTTCTTGAGTTTTGTTTCAATCTGAATAAAAGTATACGTTCATTATGCTTAAGCAAAAGTTGGAGATAATTTGCAGGTAGCGGCGTATAATCTGCGGATGTTGTTTTTTTTTTTTATTTTTTTTTTTTTTTTTTAAATATTCAAGCGAAAAATTCCGGATTTCAGAATTCCGAAATTGGGGTCTCATCGTAGAGAGGAGATACTAATCTCAACTCTATGGGTCTCATACTGTATTTGGCTCCAAATTTGTAACAGTGTCCTCCGTTACCTAGTACGGGTGACACCCGGGCCGCCAATTTGTGGTGTCACGCCTACCTCCCCCTCGACAAAAAAAAAGGGGGTTTTAGTATTCTTTGTAAGCATGAAATTCATACAATTTTCAGTCCAAGTATTGACAATATGAACCTAATCCGGAGTATAGTATTCACCCCATAATGTGCGGTGAAAGAGGGGAGGTCCCGGGGGGTTTACTCCTGAAAAATTTAAAATTTGTAGTCTTAAAATGCATTTTAGCTTCATATTTTTCAGAAACTTGCAATTCCACTTTGGGTGTCACCCCCAGACGGGTGAGACCCGGACCGGATCGTCCCCCCTAGTGACGCCACTGACTTAAGGAATGGGACTCTGATTTTCTCTAAAAATTTCGATGGTGCTGTCTGCGCCATAACCCCCTTCCTCCCCCACCTCGGATAAATTGCTCGAATCGCTGGTTTATCGAGATGTCCGATTGTTTTTATTTCAGATCTTAAAATGCAGATTTAGTTCTGGGTGTCCTCCCCCCACCCAAGAACGACAGTGCACTCTCCCCCCTTCCTCAAATTTTACGAAGCTTCACCGCACCCAAAAAAGTTCCTCAATGACACTTTAGTATTTTTTAAACACCTCTAAAATTTTTGATGGTTTAATCTGCACCCTGACCACGCCCCCCCCCCCCTTGTCATCCTTGTTTTAGCTTTACTTGAATTATTAAAATTATTTACTGGGAAATTTGCTTTTCGAGAAAGCCGATAGGTTTTGAAAAATGCAGATGGTTTAGTTATGGATGCCCCCCCCCCCCAGGAGCGAACGCACAACCCATCCACATCCTCAAATTTTACGAAGCACCCCACCCCTCAGAAATGCTATCCCCCCAAAATGAGACTTTTATCTTTTTATAGCACCCTTTGTAAAAATTTGAATGGCATAGACAGAGCTTACCCCCTCCCCTCGTCCCGCTTTAGTAAAATAATTAGAATTAAATTGCTAAAATATTTACTTACCGTTACGGCAGACTGATTTTCTACATAGCAGAAACAAATGCGCTGATATTTAATCTATGGACGTTTCCTAAGAGTGATGACGCAAAGTAAACCCCGCTCCCCCCTTCATGTTACTCGGCATCCCCCCCCCCAGTAGTTTCCCAATTATGAGACTAAAATCATTTTGAAACACCTTCTATAAAAATTTCAATAGTGTAGTCTCCTTCATGAACCATCCCCCTCCCCCCCCCCCCGCCCGGGATCGCCACCCTTGCTTATGCTATAATTATATTAGGAAAAAATACTGAAACATTTTAATAACAAAATGACCACAGACTGTTCTATGCAAAAACTTTAGTTAGGAAAGCTCATCCTAAGGGAGATAGCATCTCCTCTCACTATTTTAGAGCCCCCCTTCTCCTCCCGAAAATGTTCCCCCTTAAATTAGAGACTGAAATTCTTTTTAAATGCCTTCTTTTGAAATTTTCGCTAGTGTACTCTCCATCATGAGCCCTCCCCCCACTTCCTCTTCCCCCGACGGCACCCCTGCTTTAACTAATATTATTTGAATAAATTACTGGAATATTTATTTACCGAGTAGAATGCAGTAACTTTAACAAGAGGTACCCACCCCAAAAGTCATGATATTTTAATTAGCTGAAACAATTCAAAGCAGGTTTAATAATTAAATAAGAGACACGCAGTCCTTCAAAAATTTCTTTTGACAAATTTTATTATCCAGTTTCCTTTTTTCTTTCCAAGAAGATGAAAGGTCACGCTAGTTGCTGATGAAATATCTGACGAATTAAAGTAAAATACGAAACCATTATTACTAACAAACTAGTGTTAAAATTTCAATAAATTATTTTTAAAAAAATTGCTTTAAAAGCTTACAGTTTACTATAATCATTAAAGAGGAGTCATGTAATGTTTGTGTAGATTCGAAAAATAAATAAACACCCCTGCCAGACATAGAACTTGTTCCAGAATCTATATTTTACGATGAAATAAGTTCGATTCGAAAAACGGGGCTTTTAAGCAGCGAAATTAACATGTAATCGCTGATTTAAAACGAGTCTGATTGAGAACCATAACGTGCTCCGTGGGCTCAGCGTCATATGGATTTTCTTCAGATCTGATCTCACTTTTTCTCCATCGATCGGCACAAGACACAATAGTTATGCTTACGTAAATTAATTACTCGTAATGGCAACGATAATATCGAAACTATTTTTTTTTTCCGGATGGCAACTACTGGGGTTGTTGTTGTTTACATTGCACTCGTGGGAACCTCGTGAAGTTTGTGGCTGTCTGAGTAGTATTCTTTTGCTTAAAAGTGTTTATGTGTCACACTGAAAAGACTTCACTTCTGAGTTGGCATTTTTTTATTGACTTATAAAACTATTTTTTGTCTGCAATAATATTTTAATGTTTGCTGAAAATCTAAGGATTGAGCGCAAGAATGAGACGATCTTATCATTATGTTCTGTTCGTAGTGATCGGGATTACATGATTTACAAGAAAAAAAAAGAATAAAAGAAAATGAATGTGTAAAATTTATTACGAATTGATTGATCCTGTTTAAAAGCTCTCTTTCACCTGAAGTAAGTTAACGGAACTTAACAGTTAAGTGCATACTAGAATAACAAATAAATCAATAACCTTTGTGCTAAAAAGTAAAATAAAAAATATAATTTAAAGTTGGCCTCATTAAATAGAATGCTTATTTATTAGCTGAAGTAAAAGAGGTGAACTCTTATAATATCACTCAAAATGGTCATTCCATATCAAATCAACCAATAAAAAATAAGTTTTGAAGGTCAATATTTTAGATTTTTATGATTTTTTGCCTGTTTATTATACTTACCTCCAGGATGAAAAACTGAAGTTTCAAATTTTTTCAACAATTCTCTGCAAAGTTATGCGTTTTTTTTAATTTTGGGGGAATCTTAAATTTTGCATTGATCAAAATCTTAAGAGGGCTGTAATTAAAGTACTATTTGAGTTAAAAGTCTACAATTGGTGCTGCTTTGTTCCCTCCTTCATGAGGTTTTAAAAAATATGTATAACAAAGCCTAGTTCCTGAAAAAAAAAATTTTTTTTAATAAAAAGTTTATATATTTTTTTATTTTGTAAAAATTCAAAATCGAAATTTTTAATTTTCTTGAAAAAAATATATGTTACTTAGCCTTTGGTTAGCAACATTTATGCAAAATTTCAAGGTGGCATTTTTTTGGTATCATGCAGAAAAAAAAAAAAATTTCCTCTTTCAACAGTTGCTTCAACTCTAGTTGTAAAAAAACACCTGATCTGTTAAAGAGTAATTCATGTACACACCATAGCTATATTGCATTAAAAAACAATTACTTAGCAATTACAAGCATTTATAGCTACAAGTACAAGCAATTTTTCGGTGAAAAAATTTATAATTTAAAAAGTAATTAATCAAATTTGAGATTTTTTATTTAAAAAAAGTGATTTACTGAAACTTTTTAAGCACTATTTTAGCAATAAATTTACTCTACTTTTATCCAATATATATATATGGGGCATTCCATGTCAAATCAACCACAAAAATGGGATTTTAACACTCACCGTCTCGGAATTTGATCAAACTTGGTATACTTCATCCCTTTATGGTTACAAGCAACCCCCTAATTTTTTTTCTTTCAGTATCAATGCGTTTTGATTTTATAGCCTTTTGAAATTTGGCGATTTTACATTTTATGTCATTTTCGAGACACTCAAACTGAGATGATGTTGTTTATGAAAAAAAAATTATTTCTTGGTAACTAATGCTATAATCTTTTTGAAAATTTTTACACAAAATAGAAAGACTTTGAACATGTTGATAAAAAATATCTTTGAAATCATAGTTTGCACAATTTTTTTTTTAAAAATTAGAAAATTGAAAATGTTGATTTTTTTTTTTTAAAGGTGTTGGCAAAAATCTGAATTTTAACAAGAGGGTCAGTTTTACAAATCATGATATTTTTAAAAAATGATCATGAATATGTACTCTAACTTATCCAATGAAAAACATTAGGGGACTTTAAGGGATTCTGCCCCCCCCCCCCCCCCCGTCCTCCCCACATTATGGAAAAAAAGCGTAAAACATTGTACAATCTCTTCCATATTCTTAAAAACAGAATTGTCAACAGTTATGATAAAAATTGAAATATTCAGTGTGTTGAATATGAAACTCAAATATTTAAAAAAAAAATTAATTTTCTATTTTATTTGAAATAGTTTAAAATATGTCAAATCAACCACAAAAATGGGATTTTAACACCTGGGCAGTTCTCAAAAGGTGGGAGCAAACACACACCTCAACTTTGAAGCTTCAACACCAAATAACTTTTATTTTAATTAACTCAAAAAATTTTGAGTTAAACTATAATACTGTATAGAGACAAGAATTGACATAAATTATGGGAAAAATGCTCTTTAAATGCCCTTAAAAAAATATTTTCTTTGCTAAAAGGCGCAATTTTGGACATACCAAAACGTTAACTGAGCAAATGTACCATTAAAGAAAAATTTTTTTAAATTATTTCCATACGTTTCAAAAAAAATTTAAAGGTATGAATCTTACACTGAATAATTTTTTGTTAATATTTTACACAAATAACAAAAGTAAAGACAGATTATTCACTTTGTAAACGATTTTAGAAAATAGTAAGTTTGAAATTTGATGCATGTCCAAAATTTACGATCTTTACAATGCTATTTTTTGAGAACTAAGTATATGATGTTTTCATTTTAAAGGTGTTTATCGAGCCTCGGAATCAATTTTTAATTGTTTAAAAGTGTTTTCATAAGCTTTTATGCAGTATCTTAGAAGAAAAATATTTTTTTTTAAACGTACATGTGAGATGTCCAAATGGCGTTACGATCTTGACGCCGATAATTCTGTCCATTTATTCATAATTTTTGATGATCTACTGTCTTCTAACCTCAATAAAAAACGTTATTATAATGTTATCTTCTTTAATCCATTGGTGTTCTGCATAATTAATATGTTACACATTGAACAATACATAAATTACAGTAGAAACATGGCTGCTTATGATCGAACCGAAAGCCATTTTGCGCTAAAATCGCCAAGCAAACCTCCGTTGGCGACAACACAGTAAACGATAAGCTAAAGGTTACCAGAGGGGAATTCCAATTTGACAAATGTAGTTTATCCTCAGCTGTACCAGTTTTGGCGACTTTATCACCTGCGCTAGCATTTTTTTTTTTTTCCGCTTTTATTATTTTAGAATTCTTTTTCTCTTCTTTCTTTTGGAAACATAATTTAACGATCTCCAAATAGAAATACGAATTTCTTTCTTCAATAATTTTTTAGACATCATTTTAATTCTTATGACATTGGAAAAAATATTCATTATTAAAACTGATGTCACTTTTTACAATTGTATTATTTTTAATTTGAAGCTTTTTTTTAACCTTGCATCAATTTCTTCAAAATCATTCCAAAACTTTATTAAATGTAAGGAGCAGCATGTATAGCCATTCAAGTATTTCATTAATATCCTCTTTATTATTAAATTGCAAAATTTAAAAAGTAGTAAATAAAATTTTCATTGGAAAAGTTAAAAATCAGATTAACAATTGTCAAAAATGGTGAAACTTACGTTATGATGATGTCCAAAATCCGTTACCTACAGGAAAACAATGTCCAAAATCTGTTACCTACAGATTGCTGATTTAAGTTGCTAATTAACAATTTTTACAAATACCTGCTGTCTTTTCATGTTCATATATTGTGTTCTAGGTATGCATACTATAGAATAAAATCAAAATTTATGTCAAATTCGAAAATTTTTGAAATTGCTCAAAGTTAACTTTTTTGTTCCCACCTTTTGAGAACTGCCCACCTACCATCTCGGATTTTGATGAAACTTGGTATACTTCCTTATTTTGTGGTTAAAGGCAACCCTTTAGTCTCTTTTGTTTCAATCTCAATGTATTTTAAATTTGTAGACTTCTGAAATTTTTCGATTTTGCATTTTTTTGTCATTTTCAAAGACACTTAACTAAGCTGTTGTTAATGGGAAAAAATGTTTCTCAGCAACTAATAATATTATCTTTTTTGAAAATTTTCATAAAAAATGTTAAGACTTTGAATATTTTTATTAAAAATATTATAATAATCTTAATTTATACTAAAAATTTTTAAAAAATCAGAAAGTTAAACATTTTGATTTTTTTTTTTTTTGTCAAAAAAACCATTGTCAAAATTTCAAATTTTTATCATCAGGGTCAGTTTTAAAAATCATGATTTAAAGAAAAAATGTTCATGAGTATGTGCCCTAACTTTTCCTATGAAAAAAGTTACGGGTCTTTTAGGGATTCTGTCCCCTCCCCCCTAGAAACAACGAAAGCATCATAGAGAAAAGCTGTTCCATGTCTTTGAAACAAGAGTTCCCAGCAATTATTTAAAAAATTTAAATATAAAGTGTGTTAAATATTAAACTCAAACATATTAATTTAATATTCAAGCTTTTTTTTACTTGAAATAGTTAAAAATTGTTTAAAATATAGACATTCTGAAAATAAGATATCATGAAATTCGAAAGTTGCAGACAACAATATCTGCATACTGATTACTGCATTTTAGTCCAGACAACTTGAAACAAAAGTAAAGTCTTCA
Source organism: Uloborus diversus (assembly GCF_026930045.1). Taxonomy (NCBI): domain Eukaryota; kingdom Metazoa; phylum Arthropoda; class Arachnida; order Araneae; family Uloboridae; genus Uloborus; species Uloborus diversus. Next base: position 153,605,673 of record NC_072735.1, read on the forward strand.
CACCAATTCATAATCATGCAGTTTCTAGTACTTTCAGGATCCGCCCCCCCCCCCCCTCCTTACGTTTGAGAAAATTTGCTGTTGTGGAACTGTTTTTCCATTATAGTTTTACTGCTGTACAACAACAAATTCTTCCTTTTAACTTCTTGAAATTACATTTAACACCCCTTAAAAATCAATGGCCTGATTGTTTAGTAATAATATGTTCTAAATAAAGTAAATTACCTTTCCCCCTCCCCTCATAGCAAATCAAGAAATAAAGTTATGTTTATGCACCTCTCGTATTCAATGGATTTTGATATTTTTTTAATGACAATTGGAAAACATTATTATTTGCATGAAAAATTTTTTTTGTCCAGATTCCCCCCCCCCCCCAGCTTAGTGTCATAACTCGCAATTTTTCCTCAACTTACTGGGATTCTAAAATTTTAATTCCTAAAAAATTTCTGTCTGTATCACTTATACTTAAACATTCACATTATGAAAATTAATTCCAGTAAATGAATTTTCTATTCTTTTTGTTTTCTTTCTTTGAAAAGACATAATAAAATCAATAATAGATTTGAATATCTTGTGAGGAATAAATACATAATTGTTGAAAAGAGATAAAAGCTTCTTGTTAGTCGGGTCTGCTAAAGATAACAAGTCCTGCTCACACTTGTTTAGAAAACTAGTAATGATGCTTTCTTTGTCTACACGCCTCCCATGGGTTAGATTTTATCCTACCCTATCAGAATTGCACTAACAGCACAGAGTGGTTGCTGACTCCCCTGGATAAAAGATAGAATTCTCTAAAAGAGCTTTTCTAAAATTTTGAGAAAAGTCAATATGAAAAAATGAATTGTACTAGAAAAGCAATTGGATGTTGACTTATAGGGGTTCTAGCAAAATGTGTGTCAAGTTAGAAAGGTTTTCGGGCGTTAAAGTTAGCATTAGGCCAACCCTAAGAAAAATAAATGTCGAGTTACCTGAATTATTAGTGTGTGTCCAATTACTGAAGTTTCACTGTATTTAAACTGGAATATATATAAGGTTTATAAATCATTAATACAAAATAAAAAGTGGCTTAAAAGAACATACTGCCCTTGATAAAAACTAATGCAGCAGTTGAAAGAGGCATCAAGAAAAGGAAAGTGTCTTTTAAATAAAAAGTAGTTAACAATCATAATATAAGCAACTAACTATAAATGTAAACCATACAGCTTGCTGATCAGCTGTCATCTAATACCAGCTGTTCCTTTATGGGAGCTAGTAAAGCAACCATAAAGTTAGGGAGGTGGCAGGCAAATATATTAAAAAGAAAACAAAACATCTAAAAAAATTACTAGTGAAGTGTAAAATAAAAATACCTGTCATTTGTACAATTGCCAGGTTATTAGGATCCATTTATGATCATAGAAACACTCAAGATAACAAAACACACTTTTAGGGTCAAATGAGATTGTTGCAAAGCCTTAATTGTAAACATTTTGGAGAATGGTAACCATTTTAAACTCATACCCAATAAATTGCTATGTTAAACCAAAACTTTTCTGGGTTATTCCATTGGATCAGAGATAAACAAATCAGAGATAAACATCAGTTTCAGTTCGATATTGCATTAGATTAATGAAACAAGTTAAAAGCTCTGAGCTGGTATTTATAGGATTTTTAATATTTTGGATAAATTGCCTAATTATAAATCAGAATTAGATGAAAAGTTTTAATTTCTATGTTGTCCTAAGTTTAACAATAATTTTTAGTATGCATAAACTGTAGTAGGAAAATTTCGAATTTCGCGATATTATCTTATTTCTATTGTTTATTATTAATTAATTTTTTTCAATTCAAAAAAACCTTGAGTATTTAAATGTTTACATTTAAGTTCAAACACTAATGTATTTCAATATTTAAATTTTCTTTAATGCGATTATTAACTTAGTTTGTAATATTGCGATTAATTTTTTTTCATTTATCAAAACGGGGCAAGGCAGGGGGGGGGGGGCAGAATCCCTCAAAGTCCCCTAAAGATTTTCATTTTATATGTTAGCACACATGTTAATGATCATTTAAAAAAATATATAAATAATTTTAATTTAGGCCCTCATGCCAAAATTTTAAAATTTTGAATATCATTTTTTTGTTGAAAAAATTTTAAATTTTTCAGTTTGTAAATTTTTTAAAATTGTTGAATACAAATTTAGAATTTTGACATATTTTTTTCTGAAATACTTGAAATCTTAATATATAATAAAAAAAAATTCAAAATTTTTTTTATCTTTAGTTATTGAGAAATATTTTTTTTTTTTTTTTTTTTTTTTTTTTTTTTTTTGCGAACAGCTGCTGTTCATTCTCATAGAACTGTAAATGACAACTAACGCAAAATCGCAAAACTTTGAAGGGTCAAAAACTAAAAACTACTTTTAATAGAGAAGAAATACTTTAGGAGGTTACTTAGGACTATGAAAAGAAGAAGTATACTAAGTTTCATTGAAATCTGAGATGGTGGGTGTTGGGGTGTGGTTGAACTGATATGGAATGACCCATATATTATTATACATACACAGAGTTATTTGGTTTAAACCAAAATGTTTTTTGTACAGCAGCCAAATTCTCCCCCCCCCCCTTCCAGTTTTCATGAAATTTAACCTTATTAGAAAATATAAAATTCAATTCATGCAAAGTTACCAGCAAATCTTTAGTAATAAAAGAACAGATTAAAAAATTGCAAAATTGTTTTTATTATGTTTTTTAATATCCTGCAAGTTTTCTGATTCCTCTTCCTCCCAGTATTTCCAATCAATGCATCAATGCAACTTTAGGTACTTAAATGCACAAGGCAGACAAACTAAGTTTTTAAAAATTAAATGGAGCAAAACCCAAGTAGTCCACTGTCATTATTCTCTCCCCCCCCCCCCATCTTTTACATTTCAAAATAGCCCAAAAAGCATATTTCAGTCAAAACTTCATCTTACTGCTTAATTTGCTTGGCTACTTAACATTTATAGAGATACATCATGCATCATGTATCGCTAGTGTATAATATGAATCCAAACTCTAAGTAATTTTTAAATAATGAAAGAAAAAAATAACTACAGAAGTTCAAAAGTACTTTGAAGGCATAAAATGGCTCTAAATCCAATACAGTCAGAACAAGGAAAAAAAAGATGCATCAAATTTTGAAAACATAAATATGCATGAAACTCTGCGCTTAAAAGTAAAATTTAATGCCTAATTTTCACTTTTCGAAGAACTTCTTTTGATCATTATTTGGATTTAAACAGTCAAAAAAAAAAAAAAAAAAAAAAATGAAAGAAAGAAAGAAAGAAAAAACGTAAGAAAGAAATTTAAGGCTGGAAAAGACAAGATTTCATTCCTGGTCAGCTACAATTAATCAGGTCTTAATGCTGATAACTCTGAACTACGTAAAAGATAAATGAATAAACCTTACAAATTGCAATAATAATAATAATAATAATAAAGTTATCAACTCTAGGGTGTCCCACCCTTCAAATGAAACCCCATTCACATAGAACGAATGACTCCATTAAACAGACACCCCCTTAAATATCTTCATGGCACAGTATTTGCCATGCTACCCCCCCCCCCCCACCCCGATAATCATCTGGTCAAGCTAGTACGAAATGTTATGTAAATGAAGAGGTTAAATGAGGAAATATTTTTTTCCTTATATTATTACAAGAATGCCATCATGAAATTTTGCATAAATGTTGCCAAAATAAGACTAAATAAAATATTTTTTTTTTCAAAAAAAAATTAAAATTTCAATTTTATGTTTTTTTTAATTTTAAACTTGTTTTGAAAAAAAGGGAGGGGGGAGAAATAGTTGCTAGGTCATGTCATATGTTTTATAAAAACCTCATTAAATACTGAACAAAACAGTACCAGTTTTAGCTCTTTAAGTCAAATAGATTTTTAATTACAGCCTTTTTAAGATTACTCAGTAATGTAAAATTTGTGATTTCATCAAAACTTAAAAAAATTATAACTAAACAACAAATGATTTAAAAAATCCAAAACTTGGTATATTTTTCTTGTTTTACTAATGATCCATTTGAGCCGAAAATCAGCAAAATCCAAAGTCATGATGTTTTGGCCATTGGTTGATTTGATGTGGAATTACTCAAAAATGTAATATTTTCTAAAGCAGGGTTTCCTAAACTTTTTTGATTTGCTTCACTCTCTAAAGAATTGGATTTTCTCCTCATGGCAACCTGTTCTATATCTGTTATATATAACATATATAGAGAGACCATGAGCATTGTGGTACCCCTCGTTTGTCCCTGTGGCACCCTCTTTAGGAACCCCTGTTCTAAAGGTTTGTAAAGCTAGTCATTTTTAAATGATTAACTTTTTACTTACCTCTGCGTGAATGCATAAAAATCATTAATTTCCTCAGGGACTATGTATGTTCTCTATACATTCAGATTTTTTGGAATAATGGATAATGTTTCACATTTTATTGCTTGTGTAATGAGTGTTATTAGTGATAGTTAATGGTTGCAATAACTCAACAGCTCTAAAATTTTGTTAAAGATCCTCTGTAGAATCACTTCTACATATTCCTGTTCTGTAGAATTATGGCCCATTTTCTAGACTGTGTAGCTTTTCTATGGAAACTTAGAGTTTTTAAACATTGTTATGTATAGGTTTTCTATTGAATCTGTACGAGGTTTCTATGGAAAGGTTATGTGGACTACAATAGAAAGTCTCCAATTGATCCTATAGAGGAGAAGTCATTATTTTATTGAGGGCAGTCTAGGGCAATTCTACAGCAATAGGCAGATACATTTTTAAATTTCTCTACAAATGCTTGAAATATATTAGATCCTTGTTCATTGCATGATGAACATTATGAAGACCATGGACTCAACTTCTATAATGGAATTAAATTTTGGAAGTTTCCAGAAATTATTTTTTAAATATTTTTTAGCTCAGTAATGGATGGATGTCATGAGATATGTCCAGTACTGTGACAGTACTAGTCTCAAAAAATATTGTACCTACAGCTCATAGAAATCTTCAAAACTGAATTTCAGTATAAAAAAGTATGTTCTTCATAATGGGGGTTCATGCGATGAAACACAGCTCTTATTTAGAGCCTTTGTGGAGTGTTTTTGTGCATAGATTATTATTGCTATTAAAATTCAAACTGCTCACAATCTTTTTATAGAGTTTTATCTAAAAATTTCATTTGGTATCCCTTTTAACGGCTCTTGGGATTAAGGATGAAATGTATTTCATTAGTATATGTCCTAAGAGTATGTTTAATCCATTAAAATCATTATATTAAAAGTTTTATAAGCGTTAGTTATGTGCCTAGGCATTTAAATCCAACTCCATTGCAAGCATGAAAGTTATCCACAGAAATCCAAATTTTTAAAACATTGAATTTTTTGAAATCAACCTAAACTCGTTGGAAAATCATGACCAAAAATATGGATGAGATAACTTTTAAAAACCAGTTGCAGTAGTTGAATAAATTTTCATTATTTCCAACACATATAAGCGAAAAATAAATTTGTTTTGAAAACATGCCAACATTGAAACGTGCATCGCTGCAAGTGGCATGCCATGATAGAAAATTCAATCCTTTTGCATCCTGCAAATATTTTATTTTTTCTGAAACCTGAAAACTTTTTTAGCATACATTAGCTTTAATCTCCTCATTTTAATATTTATTCCAATAATTTGTTTATTTTTCTTCTTTATTTTATTTATTTATTTATTTATTGTTGTTGTTTTTAAATCATTGGTAGTTTTTTACTTATCTCATCAATTCATTTTATTGTGTAATTTAAAGTATTTTTAATGCATTTCACAACATCCTGATTTGTGTATCTAATAGGACATATCTAAATATGCTTGTCCTTATTGCAATAATTTTCAATCCACATTAAATCCATTCAGTTTTTTTTTTTTTTTCAAACTGACACTTTTATGCCTGCCGTTTGGGTTATTACTTTAAAAGCCCAAATGAGGCCATAAGAATCAAAGGCATGTAAGTGGACTTTAAATTAAGTTTTGATTAAAACAAGTTTAATGTTTACCTCCTAATATGGCTTTCAGTGAAACATTTTTCAAAATCATGCTATACAACAGAAACTAGCAGGGTTACAAGTACAATCTCTTGCCCCAAAGTAGTGGTGGGGGCCCTCTTATTACTTGTGTTGACTATCTCCAGGTTTTCAATTTTGGTACCTACATCCCTTTGCTTCTTACTGCCTCAAATGTAAAATCTTTGGTTTGTAATTAAAATCATATTCCTTTTGGTAAAAATTCTTAATATAACATGTTCTAGTATGCATAGGTTAAGGATGGAGTATATGGAGAGGCAATTAGCTAGTTTGACTGGACTTGTGCAAAAAGCACTCACAACTGGACCACCAAATAAAGTACCAACCCCACAGCAGCAGGCACTTCAGCAAATACCAACTCGAGATTGTGATCCAGGCAAGAACAATACTAGTAAGTGGAATTTTCTTTCTCTAATACAGTAACCCCTTATTGCAATGTGCCTTGTTATATCGCTCATTCGCAGTGGCGGATTACGGGATAGTGAGGCCCCAGGCGCAACCTGATCCGGAGGCCCTTGACAAAACAAAAATGATATAGTTAACTAATATAAACAATGCAGAAAATCAAAAAAATTTTTTGTTCTTTGAATCAACAAGATTTGAGGGGAAGGAGGTAGTTACTTCTTATTTAAAAGGAAAAAAACGACATTTCTGACCAAAAAAAAACCAAAACATTGGTGAAAAATTTTGCCTCTCTATATTTTTACGTAATTAAGCTAGTGCAAAGGGTGAGATCAAAGCTCCAGTCTCCGGCATCTAGCAAAATCCCAGCTTTTTTTGCGCTGTTTTTCAATGCAAGTGTAATTTAGAGGCGCAACTAGAAAAAATTTTTAGGGAGGGGGGGGGGAGGCACTTGGACAAAAAAAAAAGGAAAGAAAAAAACCTTTGATTTTATAGGAAAGGTAAGGAAAGGGGGGAGGGTAAAAATTTTGAAACATGTAGTTTTCAAAACGCATTTTAAGACTTTCTTTGCTGATGTTATGGGGTAAAAATGTGTTGGGGACTTAAAAAATAATAGTTTCAAGTATAAATTTGTAACACTGTAAAAGCATTCATTTAAGCGAGTGGTAATTTTTGCGAAAATAAATATGTTAGTGACTTCGTTTTGTTTTAAAGAAGAACATTTAGCAACTTTTAATAAGTTTACTATTCCTTTTGTTTTATTTTATTTTATTTTTAAATTTTGAAAACAGTTTTTAAAAACAGATTAAAAGCGGTGGTGCGGCGAGGAGGAGTTCGTACTTATCTACAGGTTCATGCCAGCTCATTTCAAGCATAGTCATGTTTAATTACTACTCACTAGACCATCACCAGAAAGAGAAACTCATATTTAACTAAATAGAATCTGAAAAATATCATTATTTCTTAAGTCAAATTTTATTCAAAAATTCATAAAAAATATGATCCCATTGAGATTTAACTTGAAATTTTGCACAAACGAAGATAAAACACACAAATATTGAAAAATTTGAGATTCAAAAAAAAAAAAAAAATCATGTTTTCTGAGAAATTTAAATTTTACTTTTCAAAAATGAAATTTTTCATAAAATTAATAGTTGCGTATCATATTAAACAGCAGCTCATGTACTTTAAAATGCTTTTTACCAAATCTTTTTTATCTATATTTGATGCTGAGTTATCGTCTATTATATGTTCAAGCATTCATGAAAAAAGAGGGTTTTTCTAAAAATCAAAATCTCATAAATGAAAAAAAATAATAATAATAAAAGACATACAAATCTAAAAATTTTAACTTTTGATTACCTCGAAGAATACAATCGATGAGCCAAATTTCAAAGAAATACAAAAATGTGAGGGAAAAAATTTCTCAAATTTTGGATCACACTTCACATGGAATGAACCGGCTCTCTTCTCAGAAATACGCTCTTTAAATATTTCCAGAGTAATTTCCTTCATTTGAGTTTTTTTTTTTTTTCTTTTTCTTTTTCTTTTTTTTGCTCATTTCTAAGCATTTCTGGAAAATGAAAAATCACTTAAAATTTGTGAATCTAAGTTTAACTCGGTATCAGTTTGACCAAGCAACACCATTACGTCAGCTCATAAACGGGGAAAAAACTTTTACGAATATAAGCAACTTCTGTTACGTAAATTCATGTCTTCTATTCAAGGAACACTGTATCTTGGTTAATATGATATACAAACACCCTATGCTACAGTTGAAAGCAAATAATAAGAATTTACTACACTATTTTTTATGGATAACTAACTCACTAAGAAAAAAACGGGTTTCCCTGCTTACACAGGGCGAATAGTTTACATCGATAGCAGGAAAAATTCCGGCATCGTAAAAAATGATGCGTAGGAGCAGTGCATCAAAAAAAAAAAAAAACGCTTTGGCTCTTTCAAAACGATTTTGTTTTTAAACTTTTAAGTTATAACTTATAACTAAACTGCTAACTAAGGCACTACAAAAGAAAAAAGAGAAAAAAGTTTGATTGCTCACCTAAATTCCAGTGTTCTTTTATAACGGAAAATGCTGCTTTTCCTATTAAACTAGAAAGAGGCTAAACATGGTGACAAGACAACAAGATAACTCTGAACTGAATTGAATTGAAATGTACAAGTATAAAGAGAGGAAAACGGCTGTCGCGGTCATTTTCTCAAGGTCAAAACCCCGGGGTTTTGTTATATATTAGAATACTGACGTGAAACTTAAGCAATACTAAATAATGCTTCTGCTTCCCCATTAGTTTACAGCCTTGAGCCCTTTGTTACGTCTTATCTTAACACCCCACTTTCCTGGGGACTTGTTTGAACAAAGAAGTGGGAGTTCTCGGATCTACCCCTCCCGCAATAATAAAACTGTGCAAGTGCAGGGCCTAGGTTGCAAGTGTCCCAGAAGAAGCTGAATTCACTGAAGGTCAAAGATTCATTTGTGTTGCCCCACTGACTTTTCTCTCTGGATTTACAGAAACTTTTCTTTTATCCAGACAACTGAGAACTGAATTCATCAAAGAAGTTCAAATTAGTATGTAATTTGAAAAGTAAAAAAACTAAATTTTTCTGAATATTTTCCAAACATAAAATATTAAGGGAACGAAAAAAAGTAATACATAATTTAGGAAACTGATTTGACGCTCCGTGCGGTCCACCTTGCCCGCCCATTTCGCTGACCCTGCATTTGACATCAGCAGCAGCCAGGGCCTGATTACTGCACAGGTCTACATGGCCTGGGCCTGGGGCCCCACCTTCCAAAGGGGCCCCTAATTTCTTAAAGAACTCTGCATAGCTTTACAACTATATGAAAAATACAAGTTATTTTGAAATAATAATAAAGTTTTGGCTTGTGTTGTAAAAAAACTTCCTTAAAAGGGACTTTTTATTCATTCTGCCAGTAACGAATGTACTTTATTATAAATATGAGGAGCCTCAAAGGGAGTTATTAAATGTACATGATAAATGATTTACGCATAAATAAATGATTGACAAAGAGGCCCCCAAAAGAGCATTCCGACAGGCCCTATACCTGTAACTCAACCACTGTAGAGTATTCATAGGGGGCCTCCAAATTAACGTGGGCCTACGGCCTCACTTTTAGTTAGTCGGGCACTGGCAGCAGCAGCTACGTACAACAAGTTAAAGACAACTCTTCTCGCTTGATTATAGAGCCAGGGGTGATTGTGAGTTCATCAAAAAATACCTGAAAGTTTCAAAACGAGACGGGGGGGGGGGGGAATCTTTGACCATTATTACTTAAGTGCACCTTTGCCATAGTATTAAATAGCTCTAAGTCAAAATATTGTGTGTACATGTGATTAAATTTTTAATGAGTTACAAAGTTACTTTTGAGCTGGTGTTATACAAATTATCTTGACATTTCTTTGTCCATCTTAAGGCTCTTGCAGGTATATTTGATGAGTATTATATAATTTAAAAAAATTGCGGAGGTAGGGAGATAAAAGCATAACAAAAAAAAACATAATTCCGGTATTTTCGGACATAAAAATACCGGAAATACGTCTGAAAATACCGGAAATTCGGTAAAATACAGGAACACAATCACCCCTGTATAGAGCACGAAATATACTGCTTGTTTTAATGAAGCATTCCGGAGGAAAGAAACAAATATATTTTTAAAAAATTTGAACCTCGTACATACAAAAAAACATACTTTTTTTCTAATATCCCAATTTTTTCTCATGGAAAAATCCATAGAAAGCACCTGAAATCTGGGGCCACTTTTTAGACACAGGGACCATATTAGGAGCAATAGCCCGCTCCTAAAATCCATGACTATCTGTCAATTTCCATGAGTTTTGAGCATTTTCCACTCAAAATTATGACTCTCTATGGCAAATCCTCAAAACAAAAAATTTTGGTTTCGAGGATGTGACACTTCGCGGCTCCGAGGCCCCTGCTTTGCTGGAGGCCCCAGCACGCGCCTCATGCGCCTATGCGGTGATCCGCCACTGCTCATTCGAATGTTTGGCGTTTTTTCTTTGTCCCCCAAAAAATTATATTAAAAAACAATGTTGCTTTACAATTGACATTGCAGGAAAAGAAGGTTATATTTCTCAGAAAAGTATTTTCTTCGTTTTGTAATCAATGAACAAAATTGTCATGATTTCCATCGACTTAACTCGTTGCAGTTTAAGAGGCAACTTTCGATTCGTATTCTACCATAAAACAATAAAAGTATTTAAAATTATTTTTTATTAATTTAAGAGAGAAATTGGCAGACATTAATTTTTTAAATTAAGAAAATTGTCTTCATTTCATTAAGTTTTAGGTTAATAGAATTGTTACTTTTTATGATTTCTGTTATATCGGGTTTTAGAATACATCACGCTTTTTTGTTGTCTCCCGACACGCGCAATATATTTAGGATTTACTGTACAACGATAAAAGTATGTTCTACATCCAAAATGAATTTTCATTTGAATCACTTAGCTGCCAAATAATAGTCAAAAAAGAAATTTTTCTTTATGATTTGCAAAAATTACATCAGTATGTATTATAGTTTCTTCTATTTTTAAAAAAAGTTATAAAAACACAGACAAATTATTGGTTTATTGTTGCTGATACTTGACTCAAGAGATATGTTTGGTTGCATTTATTAGTGACCAAAATAAAAATAGTGGGATAAGGAAGAAAAATTCATAACATATGATTGAAGCTTGTATTGAAGCAAAATTTAAAATTTTGATACAATTGAAATATTTACCAAAGTAAGTTTTTTAGAAACAAAAATAAATGTATAGCTTACATAAAAAGATTAAAACTCAGTTTCATACTCTAGGAAGATTATTTTGCCTAATTCTTCAAAAGAAGGAAAGTATTATTTGTTTATTTTTATTTATTTATTTTTCCTTTTATTGTGTCTTGTGTTTGCATGTTTTTAATTTATTTCAAATCACCCAATCATTGTATTTCAATAATAGATAAAGAAGATAGACTGCAAGCAAGATTTAAACCTTCCCTTCTACCAAAACCTACTCAAACAGCTGTCATGTACGACAGCAGAGAGCATGTTGTACCCAAAGGTAGTCCTTTAATTGTACTTCCAGCATGTGTTTATTTATTTATTTAAATATTCATTTATCCTTTTCACTTGATTTACTTTAGTTTAAAATAATCTTTGGCCTTGAAAAGAAAACTCCTAAAGCATGTCATCACCCAAGATATTTCACTCTTCCTGTTCGGGCTGTGTTCCCAGCCTAAAAAATATAAAACTGTATAAAGTTGTGTGTGTTTACAATAGTTTTGAGTTTTTGGAAAAAATCCCTGATCTTTTTAACGACTTTTCAATATGATTTCAATATATTCCATAAGCAATGATGACACAAATCCCAATGTTTAATAATTTGAAAAATGGCTAACAGTAAAATTTTAATTTGTTTTTTCATTGGATTGCATAAAGGATACCAAAGATCTGTAGTATTGAATTTATATTTATTTATTTATTTTTAGAAGTTCATCTTACTCCTGAAATGTATGTTCAATTAAGACATTTAAGGAAGCAGACCAAAGATCTTCGCCTTGAGGTACGCAATCTTCGACGAATTGCACAAGCACAGTCAGTTACAGCAAGAGACACAGTGAGGGAAACCTGTATCAAAATTAAGGTACCTTAAAAACGAGTTTTTTCTATACTGCATATTCACATGATACAAAAGTTATTAATATTTCTATGACTCAGTTTAATTAATTTTATTTTTCCCCACTAGTCTATGTTAGCATCAGCTCAAGCAGGAGAAGACCAAGTATGTGCCGAGAGATTAAGAGTTTCTCGGGAAGAAGATCTATATAGACAAGATGTAACAACATTAGAAAAAGATCTAACGTAAGTTTTTATAATGTGATTAACTGTTTGGCTGTATTTTAAATTGCTCAAAAAAGATGACAGTTCTTGTAATAACTTATATTAGAACACTAAAGCAAAATGAAACACACAGTGTATAGTGCACATGTGTTTTGCAACGAAGCTGAACTACAACCCATCGACTGACTGCAAATCTTCAGTGTATTATTTAAACCCTCAGTTCTTTGGCTTTCATCCCAAGTAAGTGTTTCAGAAATAGTTAGAAGTACACAAACAGCCATCGGTTAGGTTTGAAAAGTCATTAAGCTTGGCTGTCAAGCAATATTTGAGGAATTCATGCAAAATTTTGCTCTAAAAATTGGGCGATATCTGACCAATTTCTTAGTTAGACTGTTGAGCCCTATGCTGTACTTATTCTTAACTTAGTAACAAAAGCAACTTACAGACAGATTAAAAAATGATAAAATTGAGCAGAATTTAGTGGGACAAACACTAAAAATGGCTAGATTATAACATATTAAACTTAGTAAAACACATAAATAAACATCAATGTACAAATTCAGTTAATTCTCTACTTAATGATTTTCAATGGACTGCAAAAAATTCTCTTAAAGTAGAATACATCTTTAAACAGGATTTTTCTAAAACTACAGTGGATTGTCCGAGACCATGAGACGTCATTTTTAAATTGAGAAAATCATTAAATAGAGCTTCATTAAACAGAGAACCTACTGTGTTTATTTTCCTTTACATTTTCTAGAATAATGAGTTGCATTGTACTCAAAAGTAAGTTTTAACACTTTTGTTAATGTACTAAATATTATAAAGTGCTGTCATGTTTCGCTTTTGAAAATTATATACGAAATTATTTTTATTTTCCTAAGTATTACCGTTTTATGTTCTGAATGTTAATAAATTTTGCTATTCTAAATTATCTTGTCAATAGGTAGAAGTACAACACATCAATTTATTTTTAATGTTACAAACATAATGTATTTAGTAATTTTTAAGTATTTGCTGTACAATTTTTGATTAATCATATTTTTCTGTCCCTCACAGCTATCTGAAATCAGCATTTGAACCTTTGGTAGTGCATCAAATAAAGATGGATATATATAATACTTGTTTGAAACGTATAATGTGTGCAATATATTTGTCTGTTTATTGTTTTTAAACTAAGCTATGTATTTTTGTTTAGTTATTACACGGCAAATAATACTATAAAAAGTACTTTAAAATATATAGGAAGATTATCAATTTAAAATTTTGTTTTGTGCTATTGTGGGAAAATAATTTTAAATTTCGTAAATTTATGTAAAGTAAGTGGGAATTTTAGTGTTGTTTTCACTAAAATGTTTTAAAATCTATAAAACAGAAGTTTTTGTGTGTTTGTAAATATAAAAAAAAATCAGAAATTTTAAAACTATTTTATAGTTTAAAAAAAGATCTTTTTTTCCCTTTTATAGAGAATTAGAAACTCAAGTAGAAGAATTAAGAAGCAACGTAATCAATCGCAAGTGCCGAGTAAATATGAGTGATGTTGAAGGCATGGCCTTGGTACTAAGTAGAGCTAGCAAAACAGTGGCAGATTTAAAAGGTACTAGTATTATGTTCAGTTACTAAATTCATTTAATTGTATTGCATAAAAACTTTTGCAATTCCATTGCATAAACATTTATACAATTGCACTGCACAAAAATATATGTAGCATTTTATTTGATCAGATATTTATTTATTTTCCTTCATTCTTTTAGTTTCCAAATAATGAAATACAGTAGACCCTGGTTTTACGAGAATTTTTTTACGCGGTTTTAAGATTTGACACCTTTATTTTATGCAGGTGAGTTTCGTTTTTACGTCGATGCGGCAATGCAAACAGATAAAATTTTTCCCTCTTTCAAAATCTGAACTGCTAACGATTGCAGATTACACATAATAGATTGCATTTTGGCGTGCTAATAATCGAGCTTGGGCCACTGGAAACATTTTATGCGATTGGTTCCAGAGCTCTTTCCAGAAGTACAGTTATTAAACTCACACAATTCAGAACTCACTGGAAAAAGAGTTTTAAAAAGTGACAAAGGATGAGAAAACCAACGAAGATACCAACATCGATGACACACAACCAAAAGCGTTCACATTGAAAAATTTGAGCCATTCCTTGACAATAGAAATGATCTTTCTGATTTGTTAGTGAAGAAAGATTCTATTATGAAAATGAAGCAAGTGATCATAGATGCGTTAATGCTCTGCAAATAACTACAGAGAAAAATTCTTAATGACTGCCAAAAGAACAGCTTCTTTTTATAAACAGAACATGAAATTAATTTATGTTTTCCTTATGCATGTTGTGCATAGAAATCGATATAAGTACACATTAAACTTATTATACGTACAGTTAGTCATCACTAAATGAAGTATTTTTTTATCTACCGAACCTAACCCCTATCTTAACACTAATATTAGGTCTCAATTTACGAGCCATTTCCGTGGAACGTAACCCCTGCATAAAACAAGGGTCTACTGTACTTTCTGAAATAAAATTTGTATCATCCAAACGTATATCAATTCCACAAAAAATTTTAATGCAATAATTTTTTTCTAAAGAATTGACTAATCTATCCTCTAAAAAAAGCAAGCTATCTATACATGTGTTTCTGGCCTACAAAGACATGAATATTTAGAGCTGAGTCCCCTGTCCCGCCCTTCACGACCTTTACACTATAAGCACGAGGCTCCAACTATCTGACCTGTTGGGTCTTCATTTTAGGAAGCTATGCATTAAAGTAATGCATAACAAAAAACTGAATAAATGGGGAGGGGGGGTCGGCAAAACAAGCAACATGTGAATTGTCTTTTTTTTTCTCCTAAAGAGGTAAGAAAAAAAACTTTAAAATGATGCTTAACTTATGAAGAAATCTTAAAGAACTTAAGAAGAAATATTATGAATTTCTCCTTCTATTGAGAAATAACACGTATGATACATGAAATATTGCAGTAATTATTTTTTAATTATTGTAATTTTTTTTCAGTAAAAATTAAAGACATGTTAAATCATCAAAATAATAATTCATAGTTAAAAATTTGTTTGTTTTTTACTCATTTAATATTTAATGCAGTTCTCTTTCATTAATATGAATTTATAGTAAAATGTGATTTTTTTTTTTTTTTTTTTTTTTCAAATTACAGCCCGATTTCCTAATTTACAAGATAGTCTTAAATCAGTAATGGCAGCAGAAATGGAAGTTGTGGTAAGAGAAGAAAAGTAAGTGCACACTTTTCCATGATGAATTTATGTAAAATATTTTGAAATTCTTCGCTAAGTTACTTGTAGAATAAAAAAAATCTGTAGTACTTGAACACTTGGAGTCCTTGCATTTTTTTATTCCAGAAATGTATATTTGTTTTCTTCTTCTATGTTCTCCCAATTACATGCAGCTTTCTTCATTACTTCAGGATGGTATGTTTACTGGAATAAAATACTTGTAAAGGTTATTATAAATTTCTATGTTTTGCATATGCACAGTGAAAAATTAATTGCTTTAAATGTTAATATTTTATCAAATTTTCCACATTTTAATTTCAGATTTTAGTATTATAACTTCTCTTGTATGCTGTCCTGTTTTCTGCAAGTTTGTTAAGGTTTGATGGCAAACTCAAGGTGTTATGAGTCAAAAATCGTGAAATAAAATTAGTATTTTTGAAAGACATGCTTATATCTTTGTGAATATAAGTGATACTTTCACGAAAATATTTAAAAAATCCTACATTATAAGTAAACTTATTTCTGCAATTTATTGCTTATTCCCTGCTATTCACGACTAAGTGTGATCAAAAACTTTTTTTTTCACAATTTGTTGCTGGTTCTCTAAATACATTGGTGTTTTAATTTCTGTTCGAAAATGATAGGTGGAGCATACCTTTTATGTGATAAAAGTTAAAGAATAATTAGTCTCTTATTTCTCAAAAAATCCATAAAAATGTGAATTTTTGAAATTGTTCCAATACTTTTGGTGATATTATGTATTTTTATTGTTATGAGAGTTGCTTGTGTACTGATTCCCATTGCTGTTTATTAGGTTTTTGAAAGAGGAGCCTGATAGATTAGAAACAGCACTTCGCAGATGTAAAAAATTAACAGGAACACTAGTAACATTAAAGCGGTATGATATGTTCTTTGCTTTTATCTTTTGTAATACTAAGTTCTTAAAAAATATGTGTCATGAAAAGCTCTGAAATTTTAGTTTATGGGACACAGATTAGTAATATCGGCTCATTATCATTTCAAATTGGTGTACATTGTTTTAAATTCCAAGCTTTTGTTTTAAAAAAAACACAGCTGTACTTTAGTTAAAACATTTGCTTTTTCTCTAAGTTGGTATGTTTGACATACCCAAAAATTGAATTTCACTAACAAAAACACCAATATACACACTATTTATTTAATTTCATCTGTAAATTTAAAATCTTTTATTCATTGATTTTTCTTTCTCCAACTGCATACCTATTGTACCAACAAAAAAAATATATTTTACTCCAAAGATAATTTCATTCCCTGTTACTTGAATCCTAGCCTTCTAATGTTGCAATTTTATTTGATTTGTTTTGATTAATTCACTTCTAAGTTGTAATGAAGATTCAGTTCATATTGTTACACAGCATCATATCATTATTAATAATATTATTTTGACTTTTTTTTTTTTTTTGCTATAATAGTAAAAGCTTTCGGCCATCTCACAAACCTTGCTTGTGTTACAAATAAATACACGAAACAACATACATACATAATACAAGTTTGAATAATTTTGGTGACTTATAACTTATAAATGAAAGTGCTGAATAAGCAAAAAAACAAATAGTGCTTTTTCTTTTTTTGTATATATTTTTAAAAAGTGCACCTCGAGGACGCAGTCTTTTGTTAAATATGAATAATTCTCCGAGTCAAGACACTGCAGTTTACTTTTTATCGTAATTTTTTTTTGGCTGTAGTTTTCCTTTTGATATTATAAATGGGATACAATATGTAAATATGGCATCTGAAAATACATTAGCTACTTTCAAAAGTTTTTTTGCTCATGATTAACTGAAGCACAACAATAGGAGTTCATTTGATCTAAGCCACTGTAATATGGTGCAAATTACTTTTTAGTTTCCAAGATTATAAAAAGATACGGATAGAAACACAGTTTGAAAATCAGACTACAACATTCAAGCAAGATTTTTAAAATATACAAAAAGAAAAAGAAAAAAAAAACACTATTTTTATATTTCGATTACTTTTATTATGAGAAATTTATTTTTGAGTCAAAAAACGATCATTATGATTGAAAAATTTCCATAAGCCATTAATCTTGATTTTATTAGCCATATGACCCTATTTAAAATGGTGTTTACAAATAGAAACATTATTAACAGCATTGCTGCTAGCCCCAGTACCTTTTGTATAGATGTCTTGTGAATGAGGATCAAGTAATACGGAGTTGATTTTTTTTTTCTTGTATGCATAAATGCATGATTATGTGCTAGTAAGAGAAAAAATATTTTAGAAGTGAAATAGCAAAATATGCATGTTTAAACAATACACCTGCGTTTCACATTGCATATTTTTATTTTCTTGGTTTTTAATATTCAATTTTAAAAAATAGCTTAAATTAACCATGTCCAATTATGCCTTGGCATGTAAATTATTATTATTATTTTTTTTTTGACACATTTTGTTACACAAAGTTGGCAATCTTGGAAAACAATATTACATAATATAACTTCTTATTTCTAAACAATTATCACAATATCAGTTGATTAGTAGAATAAAGTTTATATGGCACTTTCACTATCAACAGTATCTCATAAAATGCTTTTTTAACAGTCAAACCTTTATATCTTGAGCATTTTACAAACATTTTTAACATAATAATAAACGTTTTACATTGTCAAGTAAACAATTATTAAAATAATCTACCGTTTTTGTCTTGAACAAAATATTTTATTGCTGTGAGGTTTCCTTTACTATATTGTAGTTCAAGAAAATTACAATCTTTGTGAAGATAATTTTTACATGTAATAATTGTTGAAACAAAAGGTGTTAAATTGCATTCACAGGAAGTTCGGTATGCAGTGACAACAACTTTTTAAAAATATTGTACATTTAGTTGGATTTTGAATATTTTTTCCCCATTTCTTAATTTTACTTAAATATATGATGCTTTAAATTTTGTATAAAAATTGTTTATCATTCAAAGAGTTTTACTCCCAAAAGCATGATTGCTTTCACTTTTTAAAATGCAAGTTACTGAACTTCTTCATCTACTTTTCTTGCCTTCAAGTCTAGAAGAAACATTCTACATAAACTATTTCATTTTCTGACTGTTAGAACCTATATTTTATAGGTAGTAGAAGTGGGGAGAGTGAGGAGTATTTTAAAATGATTAAACAAATTTGCATTGAACTCAAGATAAAAGGTTTGACTGTACATAAATAACATTTAGTTCTTGATTTTCTGATGCTTTTTAGTTTGCATGAATATGTGTTTGTAAAAATTTGCCTACTTTCATATTTTCACATTGCTCTTGATGAATGCATTAAAATTCTGGTGCGTAAATTCATCTTTTAGAAATATTAAAATAATGTTTGAATTTTCTGTATTTTGCACCACAAGACACGGGTCTAGTTGTTAAATGCACGAATCTATCACATGGTTTAAAGATTTTGTAATAATTGTAATCAAAATTTGATTTAAGAATCAATACAAATATACTTAATTTGACAGGAAACAGATCAATATATATATTTATGTAGGAAAAGGTAGCCACGCTGACACTCTGATTATTAGTGCTTTGAAATGCCATTTTTCCCTGATTTAATTTGATTTTAATCATTTATATCTTTGGTCCTTGCATAAAACTAATAAAGTATGCACATATGCTTTTCTTTTATTTTTAACAAGTAAACTACACAACAGTTTGCATGCGTGCTGCATTTGAAATAACCAAAGTAGATTGTAGGCATTTAGATTAATATTTCTCAAGATTTTATGTGTAATGCATATCAAAAGTTTGAACATCTAAAAATCAAATTCGTTGATCAGTAAGTTGCTCACTCTAAAACTACAAAGCCTTAGTTATTATTCTGACAAATCAATGTGTTTATTAAAACTCTTAACCCTATTTTAATAGTATTTAGCAATATATTGTTATTTCTACTGCTATATTAGTTTTTGGGCTGGTTTTTAAAACATGAAAAAGTTAGCACTTGATTATTTGCTCTTTTGTAAAAAGAAAAAAAAAAAAACATCAGATTTTTTGAACTTATTTGATCAACTTATCAAATTAATTTCAAATTAATGTTTACTCATGCAGCACTAATATGACTTATTATATAATAAAGTCAATACATTTTTGCTATATTGTAACTATTAAAAGTTTTTAATGTTTATAAATAAGAATAATTAATATTACTCTTCAAGAGGCTCTTTTGAAAAGAACAGAGCCTTAGTTAGTATTCAGGATAACGAATATGCTTCTTAATAATACTTAATTGTTATTCTGAAGAGTATGTAACAGTATATTGTTACTATTATTAATTCTTGGAATGGTATTTAAAGCATGAAAATATTAGCACTGGTATGATTTGCACTTTTGGAAATAGTTTTAGTAATTTTTAAACTTATCAATTCTAGTAATTGAACTCATTTACATTGAAGTTTACTCATACAGCACTTTTGCAACTTACAAGATAATAAAGCCATTATGGTTTTGCTTGTCATCTTATAATTTGAACAGTTAAATATTTGCTGTTATGAAATAATACACGAATAAAAGTACACAGTTTAAAATCACAATAGTAATACTTAACATCTGTAAAAACAAAATTATATTGAAACATTTGCTAAATTAATATTTATTAAGTACTTTATTCATTATCCTAAATTTTCATTCATATTTTTTAGTTTCTTGCAGTAAAGAAACTAAAATTGAATGGGAAGTAAATAAACATATACACACGCACAGGATCTAATTAAATGACACTTATTTCCATTTGTTGCTTCATTTCAAGGGGGTAGAAAAAATAAGTTTGTAATTCAAACAAAGTTTTTAATAAAAAATCTGTGCACTTCCACATGTCCTCCTTTAGTTACCTTTAGTGTTTACAACTTTGGTTGTCAAATCAATCCATAGCACAGATCCAGTGTGTTCATAGCTTTTTCTTAGAGCTATTTGAGATTTCGAGGAAATGTTTGATCCAATCTTCAATGCTTTTGGCGTTGGATCTTTTTCTTTCATACATTATTTTAAGCATTCGTTCTGCTATTGCTAATTTCTTTATAGCACATCAAAAAGCAATTTTCGCTTGTTTCTGCAGTGATATATTTTGTTTATCTTGTCAGAACAACAGCAGGTGCATCATGTTATCAACTAAAAAAAAAATTACAACTTTAAATTTTGGACAGCACCATCCTATATCTTTTTTTTTTAATTGAAGTTTAAAATTAGGGTTGTATGACTTTCACATATTAAACACATTTCGACATCATTTTAAACAAATGTAAATATTAGCATAATCCTCCAAATTGTAGGATATAATAAAGTTACACTAAAAAATGTATTGATTATGTAGGTCAATTCCAAATAATTTAAAATACGTATTATATATTTCATATGTTTTTAAAATTTCATCAATAAACTATTTGTAGTTAGCCTGAACTTGTTAAACAACTTAAATATGAGTAGAGGGGAAAAACTAGAAGAATTAAAATTTGATAAAATGTTGTTTCTGTTACTTATGCCACTTGGCTGACAGTCAGCCTGAGTCGAAAATTCTGCTTGATCCATTATCTAATATAATGTAACTTAAAAAAAAAAAAAAATTAACTGCTCAAAAGCGTCTGAATGTGTCCTGATTTTTTTGGCAAACAATAGTGGTAATTTTTATGACATATCATGTGTACAATTAAATAAAGTAACAATAATTACTTATCCTAATTGATCTCTGGCATGTTTTAAATGTTCAGTAAGTAACTTGTGTATTTGTATGTTTGAAATCCTCTGCACTGAGTTTGAAGCAAATAAACATTAGTTATAAATATGTAGTACAATTCAAATGTTTGGTGACAGGTTGTATAAAACCTTACCCTTAATAGTTCACATCACCGAAGCTCATCCACTTTCAAAATAGTCACCTTGAGTAACTATGCACTTCTGCCAATGTTCGTATAACTTTTGGAAGCACTCCTGAAAGCCAATTTTTGCACCCTCCTGTAAGGCCTCCTGTGATGTAGCTTTAACTTCATCTGATGAAAGAAAATGGCATCCCTGCAAATGTGTCTTAACTGCTGGGAACAGGTAAAAGTCACATGGGGTTAAATCCAATGAAAGTTGGAGTTATTTGTTTGACATCCAATCAAAGTGTGCATCATCAACATGGAAGCCACCTTCTTCACCACAATGAAGTTAAAGCTGCATTGCAGGAGGCCTTAGAGGAGGTTGCGAAAAATGGATTCAGGAGTGTTTCTAAAAGTTATACGAACAGTGGCAGAAGTGCATAGTGGCTCAAGGTGACTATTTTGAAGGTGAATGTGCTTTACTGATGTGAACTATTCAGGGTAAGGTTTTCTACAACTTGTCCCCGAACTTTTGGATCGTACTATGTAAATTTGAAGTTGCTAGAAATATGTGATTTATTTTTACACTAGTACAAAACTTCATTAAAGATATAAATTTGTTCAGTGTTCAAATAAATTAAATATTTGAAAGCTTCAGGTCTTCATAGAAGCAATGTTTATTGGATAAGTTATCAAAAACTAATATGCATATGTTGTTAGCTTAAAGAGAAAAAATTGTTTTTAAAATTAAAGTCTAGATTTAATTAAAGATTTTTTTCAAGTTTGACTAATTCCTTATACTCAAAACAGATAATATTGTCATGTATTATTCTTTTCTTTGGAAAATTAAATATGGGCAATTCCACCTGTAACTGACTGACATTTTTTGAAACAAAGAATATGTATTTTGTAATATTAAACATTAAATATACATTGTAAAAACAATATTGTATTTGGAATATTGTATTTTTTAGGCTGAATTCAATGATATAATTAAATTCTCAAAATACATTTTGGACGCTTTTTAAAAAAAAGTTAAATTTATGGTAACGTACTGACATACTTCTTTTTTAAATGTCAATAGTCAATGGTAACTGACCATGTTTTTAATAAATATTTAAAAATCATCCAAAATGTATTTCGGGAATTCAATTATATCATTAAATTCAGCTTTAAAAATACAATATTCCATGGTAAAAGATTGTTTGTGCAACATATTTTTTCATTGAATGTTACAAAATACGAATTGTTTTGTTTCAAAAATGTCAGTCAGTTACCTGTGGAATTGTCCATATAAGATAATTTCCTATTTTGCTTAGGGTACTAAAACGCATTTCACTTGAAATGTAAAGCTGTATATTTTGTAAAGTAAAACTATTTAATTTTGCATGTTTAGTTGTTTAAATTTTAGTTATTGAAAAAAAGGCAGTAAAATTCAAGGAAGTACCTAAGTTTTAAATAGATATGTCTTTTGAAAAGATAAAAGCAGTTGCAGACTTGAGATTAATAGAACTCGACTTTCTTTTTAAGACTTGGTTAAAATAAAGTAAATCAAATCATGGACGTAGTGACACGTCATTTTACTCTTAATTGCAGATTCTTTAGTTTAAAATTCATACCATTACTGGTATGTTCTCAGTTTAAAGCATCATATAACCTCCAGATGTTTGCTATGAACAAACAAATTGCAATTAAACTTACGGTAATGAAATAAGTTGTTTGAATTTTAAAATATATAATCTTTCAGAAAAAAAAAGAAGTTTAATAAAATGAAAATTATTTATTATTCATAAAAGTATTTAAGTTGAAAATTTAATTAATGAATCAAAGGTAAATAAACTTTAAAGAAAGCAACGTATTTCAATTAAAATAAAAGTCTCTAAATATTTATCAAGTAATCTCATACAACAGAAATTATTAAGCATGACAGAACATAGAGTACTTTAGTATAAGTTGCTTAAAATAAAGGTACTTCATGTGTTAAAACCGTTAGTATAAAAATCAGTGCAGTGGGGAAGTATTGTTTGCAGATAATAAGTTAAGTCACTTGTTTAATATTGTCTGTGTGATTCTTTTGATTTTTTAATGCATTAAATATTTTGTTCCAAGGTTTAAAAAGAATATGCTATGTTTTTGTTCCATGCTGCTTTAAAAACCGATTGCACTTAATCTGTATCTTTATGGCATGTAAATGTAGTTAAGCTAGCGATTTTAGTTTGATTGCTAGGATGGTCTCCTCTTTGCCAATGGGTTGTTCTTTTCTTTCTTTCCCTTTTGGCAGCCTGGCTACTGCAAGCCGCCATCACACTGATGTTTGAACACCATGCCAGGGACACACCAGCGGTTATGTTTTGTGAACAAAAGTACTTTTCAGTTTCTTTCTGCTTAGTTTTGCAGCTGGTTATTTTTTGTTTTTTTGTGTTTTCCGTCCCGCCAGCTTGGCATCTGTACAGGAGCAGCGCAACACTGGTGCTCACCCTCCCCCCGAGAAGTCATCATCCTCTGAAGGGAACCATTCAGATGGGGAAGTCCAAAACATAAAGGTATGTTGCAGTAACATAGAACAAAAGCTTTCTCATGCCTCAAACCTTGTATTGTTTTGTTTAGAGTTTTAATCACTTACATGAGTTTTATCTTTGTGATGAACTATTTGTATTTTCTCGTTCATTTTCTAATAATTTTAAAAGCATCTCTGTATTTGTGTCTATGTATATTATTGCCATTATACAAATGTCATACATAAGTTACAAAAATTAACTTCTTATAATAGTGTGAAATATTACTTGAAATGTACTGCAGTAGACCCTAGTTTTACACAGGCTTATTTTACACTTATACTTACTTATATTATGGGTTTAATATATGACATCTTTAACTGATTTTATGCGGATGCAGCATTGCAAATAGACAAAATTTTCCTTTCAAAATCCAAACTCCTGAGATTGCTGATAACACTAATAAACTACATTTTGGAGTGCTAATAAATGAGCTTGGACCACTGCAGACATTTTTTGCAATTGGTTCCAGAGTTCTTTCCAGAAGTAAAGTTATTAATCTCACACAATTCAGAGCTCACTGGAAGAAGAGCTTTTAGAAGTTACAAAGAAGGATGAAACGAACAAGGATGCCGACATTGTTCCTGTCATGTAAATGAGACAGGTGATTATGAAAACAGTAATGCCCCACAAAGAGCTGCACAAAAAAAATAATGACTGCAAAAAGAGCATCATAACCAGCTGTTTTTTTTATAAACACTAGGTTAGTTCATGTTTTCTTTATGCATGTTGTGCATAAAGTATCAGAATAGGCACTTATTAAACTTATTATATTCGAGTATATTTATCTATCATTAAAATGAAGGGTTTTTTTTTTAATCTATAGAACCTAATCCCTATTTTAACACTACTGTTAAGTCTTAACTTACGCATTTTTGATTTAGGCAACATTTCTTTGGAACATAATCTCTGCGTAAAACAATGGTCTACTGTATTTATATAACTTTTTTTTTTAAATACAAACCTTCATTTTATTTTTGATATCAGAAAAAGGCTAAGTGGAAAATAGAGAACTATGTTTCATAGTTAATATAAAAGTGTTAGAATTTCCTTTGTTGTGTGAAGTTTAATATTTTGTTTTGCTAAAAATGCATTATTGTTCTATTATTATATAAACTCATACTTCAGTTAAAGTTTTATAAAGAATACGGTATTCTACGGTATACTTTGTTACTCAAACTCAGTGGCAAATTCACAGATTTGGGGTGGGGGGGGGGTCCATTTGTCTATCACAGAAAAATTTGATAACTATAATTAAGTTACTCATAGAGACAAGAAACATTTAAAAGTATTTTTTCAAATAAAAAGTTATTCAAAAAATAATTAATGTTAAAATGTCAATGTTAAATACCATACATCATGATTGGATTTCTGAATTTTTTTTAGCACTAAGAAAAAAAATGATGCATTTTAATGTACTAGAAAACTTTTATTTAACTTTTGCATGAAAAAAGGAACAAAATTATTATTCATTTGTGGGAACATTATGCTAATTTGTTTTATAAGTGTAATTTTGTGGAAAATTAGTGGAGTGACAATTTAAGTGCTTAAAATTGTTCAAAAAATATTTTTTGAACAATATGGCAAATGAATGAATGGCAAATACTGCCATTCATTTTATATTATTTTGCAGCGTAAAAGTGCATTTTCATATTAGATCCAATACTTACCATTGAATAATTACATAATTGTGAGATTCCTCATTGTTGGTATGTGCAGACATTCGAAGATATTTCAATACTATTTAATTGGTTTTGCTTATGATTTGAGGGTATAGAATTTCACTTGTGGCCTATATCCTTGATTATTTTAATAGATTCACATACTAAATTTTGAAGAAAAAAAACTAACATAAATTCTTTTTTTTTTTCAAGTCATACTTTCATCCTAATTTAACTTTTATTCTTGGTAGCAGAAACAACACGATGCTGTTTCGGCTAGATTTCTGCAGATTCTTGAGAAAATCTGCAAATGATTTCTTAGTTGAGAGAGAAAGAAAAACCTAAAAGTTAAAAAAAAAACTTTTGAATTTCATTTAGAAAACGAAGCAATGTACCATATTTTCTTAAATATAATCCAGAGGTAACATGTACTTGTAGTTTTCAAATTTAGCATCCTATTTGGATTTATTATCAATATTTTTCAGCCAACGATTTTACGATTTTTTTAGAAATCTTATGTTAGATTAGCCCGCAGACTACTTTTGGATTTTTGGTCTGTTTGGCTGCTGAAGGAATTCCTGCTGTTGGGTTTATTTAAGAAAAACCAAGTATGTTTAGTGAACCATGGAAACTCATACAAAATGAAAATAAATTCCAACCTAGCTAATGAATATAATTTGCAACTTTCCTGCTCTCCTGTTACACTGCAAAATTGATGTTGTTTTTAAATTGGCACCTGGTGTATTTGTATATTTTAATCTTGTACCTAAGTTGTAACACTTCCAGTATAAAACTTGAATTTGGAATGTAAGTGATAAAACTAAAAGAGGGCTCAGACTTTGACTCAACTGTAAAAGTTATGAAAAGAAGCATTTTATTGCTTTTACTTGTTTTTGAAGCATACCAAAATTAATCTTTCATGTGTTTGTTGTTACTATTAAAGTGCTCTACAAAGCCATGAGAATTGTCCTCGCATCATACTAAAATATTACCTGGGAACTGCAATTCATCCATGTAATTCTGGAGGTTTTCAACTGATAAAAGCCTGTATTACACTAGGAATTTCAGATATCTTTAACTAACCTTTTAAAAATAATTATTTTTACAGTCATATTAAGGAGGTCTTTAATACACAAACTGTATTGTTTCATCATGGTAAAATAATTTCAAACAAATGTTCAGAGAACAAAAAAGCTAACCAAAATTGAGGTTTTTACTTAAAAGAAGCAATTTATTAAATATAAAACAATTTTTCAATTCATATGATGTGTTATCTGCAGCAAATAAGCATAGTTTTGACAGCAACAATGACCCATTGCTTTACTTTTTCAAATATTTATTACTAATGGCCATGTGTGAGATTTGTAACATAAGATTAGCACTGAACACTTTGATAATCACCTTATAAAAAGAGCAGCAAAAAATCTACTAACTTTGATCACCATTCACAATTTATTAAAATCTTTTTCATTATGATCACTTTTGCACATTTTTACTATACATTGGTGGACCCACTTTGCACTTGTTTGACTTGGACTCCTTAAAAATTGCTAGCAAATTTTGCATACAAGATCTGTCTCTCCAAAAATTGAACTTTTATAAAGGAAACTAAGTGGAAATAGTCAGTGCTGTAAAAGTTGAATAAATATTTGAAGGAACTCACCTTGGGGATAGGAGGAAGAAAAAGTGGTTTAAAGCTTATTTACATTACATTTGTATTTTACAAAAGAAAAAAAAAATTCAAGGGACCCCAACCCTCTGCCCCCCCCCCCCCCCCCCCCCCCCCCCCCCCGCAATGCAGAACTTCTTTCATTTCATGAAATTTAAATTCATTTTTAAAAGATAGCATTTTGAACAACAAAAACTTTGATAACATTTCCAAAGAAAATCTAGACTCTAGATTGAGTTTTAACAGCAAAACAGTTGTTAAGATTGATATCTTGACTACTGTTAAAACTATCTGATTTGATTAAAGTAGGAGTTGTACATAAAAGAATAATGTAGGCAAGTTTGGTTTTGTATCGGACAGATCTTGTATGAATCCCAAAATTAGTCCTTATATATTTCACCTTCAGTAGATGTTATACACATGATTTGTAATGCACTTTATACATTATCAACAAAACCATCACTACTCTTACTCTAATTATATTTTGTTTACATGTAAAAGAAATATTATTGTTACATTACCTTTGTAAAATTAAAATCAATTTATGTTTTTACTTTTTGATGTTTTTATGAGTTTTATTTTTTTTTTCTTCTGATATCAATCAGTATGTTTTCCTTTAAAATATTACTGGTGTATAATACATGTTGCTCTTCTGGCTTATTGGCTTATATTGATGCTTTTGTAATAAATCATTGTCATAATAAGATTTCTTCAAACCTTATCAGCCTAGCAAGTATGGCTGGAAGCGGAGTTCAAACTTCCGACAGTCAATTGAGTAAATATAAGATCTACCTCACTTACTGTACTCCCAAGTCTCAGAATTGTGGCTTTTTTCCATTCATAATGAACCTGCAAATTCAATTTGGTTTTTAAGCATGTGTTTTAGAGTAAAAGCTCATCCTCTTAGTGTTCCTCCTAGTGTGGTATTCAAGTATAGTGGAACATCTTTAATCTGAACCCCCGTAATCCAAACTTCTGCTAATCTGAATGCTACCGAGATAAAATACATGTTCAGTTAATGAAATTAATTTAGCATACTGCTTAGCAAGAGTTTGAAGTTAACAACGTTTCTCCATCAAATGGGCTGCATCAGCGGTTCCCAACCCATGGGCCAGGACCCACAAGTGGCCCGCAAACAGCATGTTACTGGGCCATGGACACTGGTTGAGAATCTGAACCAAGATCAATCTTGGGGTATTAATTTCCTTTTTTTGCGAAAATTCATTTATAAGATAAACCGTCACTCAAAAACTCTCCCTGGCTCAACGCCAATAAGGAAATTTCAAATTAAGATTTTTCATATCTCTGAGGACATTTCCCCTATAGTTAAAGATGAAATCTAATGAATCAGAAATTTCTTTAATTAAAATTGTCAAAGAAACTAGTATTAGCTTCAAGTTAAAAATGCTCCTCCTTTGCTGAACTGACATGACTAACTAGTGAATTGAGGCACGAGAGGCGCTTTTCGACAACATACCTATTGGAATGAGACTTCATTGCAACTTAAAAAAAATTATATATTAATGCATAGAATGTTGCAAATTATTTGAGACTAAAACTATCCAGTTTCAATCCAGATACCAACTCCCTTGTAGAGGAAAACGCCAAAAATCCCACGGAGCTTTAACTTTGATGACTTACAGTGCTGGCCAAATTATTAGACTGAAGAGTTTTTTTTTTTTTTTTTTTTTGATTTTGTACACCATTTGTTCTAAAATAATATTTATTTTACTGTTAAAGTACAGTACATACTGTACACTGATTATTACGTTATTTTAGCATAATTTAATGTTTGCAGGTGGCAGCACTGTCTGCTTTGTTTATGTTCTTTGTTTATCTACCTACCAGGAGCATAACCTCAATCAGCTTAAACAGTTCACTAGTTCTTTTTATTAGTGTGTTCTGTTACATTTAAAGTTAGTTTTAGTAATTAGTGAGTATGTGTATGTGAGTATATATAAGAGTATAAACAATTTTTTACCTCCTTTTTTAAAAAGTTAAGAAATGGTGTAAACCTTGTGAAAAGTATGCCAAAAAGACTTAAAATGCTCATCAAGAACAAGGGAATGAATGCATACTAAATATTAGATAATTATTTCACTGTTCGTTAATGTGTCTATAGTTATGTAATCAATAAAAAATTTGCTTTTAAAACAGTCTTAGTCTAATAATTTGGCCAGCACTGTAGTTTTAAGTTTCCTTACAGCTATGCTAGCTAAGTGAATGCAATTATAAGTTATTTTCTTCCTTAAAAACTATTTTGAAAATTGTTCTTGTACAGTATATTTATATCTGGTGCAACATAAGGGGAGAAACATCTCCAGAACTCTTGTTTTTAGCACACTTTCAGTACTAATACGGTATATTATTTAAACTTAAGGACAGTTATGAACAGGTGCCCTCCTCCCCAGAAAGTAAATTTTGGCCGTGCAAGTAATGTATAGTAGTTAGTGGGCCTCAATCGTGTTTTCTACAAAACTGGTGGACCGCACATTCAGAAAGGTTGGGAACCACTGAGCTACACCCAGCCAAAAAAATCTCTTCATCATTGGTTCAGAAAAGAAAGTAACTTTTTTAAATTTTAAAACTTTGGCTATTTAGCGCAGCATTCACAGCAGTGCAGTGTTGTACTGAGTTGTTTGTTTATTGATATTTTTTTTCTTTTGTAATATTCTATGTTTACTATTAGTTAAATAAACAGCCAGTTTCTAGCTGTTGTTGTGTACAGGACATACAAAAAGAATAAAATGCTTTATAATCCGAATGAATTGATAGTCCGAAATCTCCCAGTCCCAATTGGTTCGAATTGAAGAAGTTCTACATTATGATATTTCACATTTTCTTCTTTGAACTTAAAAAATTTAATTTTTGTACTTGGACATAATATTTTGTTGAAAATAATGATGAATAATTTTTATATCGGTTATGCTTGAAATTTGCTTAGTAGAAATGGAAAAAAAATAAATATTTACTAATGTTGGGGAAGTTGCTGAGAAATATTGGGAAAAGACAAGTAAACAAAACATCTCTTTTTAACTCTGTCATTAAATGAAGAAGTTTAGAGATCAGAGATGTCTTGAAAATACATACAAAAATAATATAATTTCAAAAAGAAAGGGGGGTTTTTTAATGTATTTTCCGGAAAGAAAGGACTGATTTTTTACATGCAACATATTTATTAAAAACATGTAACTCGTTAAATTGTTTTTATAACAGAATGTTCAATTTACTGTCAGTTTTAATTTTTTAAAATATTAACAGCATTACTTTTGCTTGGGTAGTCTGAAGGGAAAGTGCTATAGAGTGCCATCTATGCTAAGTCATGATGAATGCCTAGGAAGAACACTGCACGAACCTCTTCCAAACTTCCTTGCTGCATGCTTTATACCTGCCCCTCAACAAAGCATGCTTTTTTTGCACAATTTTTCACAGTTGAGCACTGAATAAATGTGGAGTGAAATGCATGAACACTTTTTTGCTATATTTTTTCTCTTTTTGGGTGAAAAAGTTTCACCACAACTTTTTGATTTTTGAAATTTTTTGAAAGAACTGTGCTATGACGAAACAACCACAGAATAAAAAAAACATTTGCATATTTTACAAAACATAGTAATCTCGATGGTTTTATCTAATTGCAAATCACTGAAACTAATTTTTTGTAATATGTTTATTACTATTTTGAAGAGTCAAAAAAAAAATTAAAGCATTTACATATTTTTAAACTTAATATTTTGGTTGAAATTTAATTTAAGGCCGAACCATACACTTTTTCTTTTCATGTTTTGTGCTTTAAAAAAGTCTTGTCATCATAAATTATTTCATGCACCTACTTTAAAACATGCTCTATGTTTTATTGAGCAACTCTCCGTAATAATACTAAATGCCTATTGTTTTTTTGCTTTTAACACTGAGCAAAAATGAACTCAAAATGATGAGGGAAGGAGGACCAGTTTGTATGGAGGCCACAGCCATGCATCAGAGATATAAGAAATTAATATTGAAGAAATCAACAATTGGTTAATTTCTAAATTTAAAAATGGAAATTAACCAATAAACAACTTAATTTGAATTGGTTGGATCCATCACCATAGTAACGCTTTCATTGGATTGCCACCAGGTAGTGCTGTCCTGCATATGGAAGATCACTCTTTGAGGCAAATGTGATAGGTATTTCGTATTACAGGGGAATTGTATTAAGACAATAAATGATACTTCGAAAACTCTACAGGCAACTTTTCATAGCTTTTCCAACATCTAAATTACAAGATGGTAAAGGGGGTATGTCTTACTTTCACGGATCTTTAATTTTAACTAGATAAATCTTCAGCCTATTTTGAATAGCACAGTTCTTTTACACTTTTGTGTCAGGCTGCTTGTTTAGACATTTTTTCAGAATTATATTTTTGAGAGTTTTTGCGCAAATTTAATAGTTTGAGGTTGCTGTTTTTTCCTTTTTAATGCAGCCTGTGGAAGGGCTCACAAGTTCAGGGACAAGATGAGAAGGTTTGTCACCAAAGTTTGATTTAATTTTTCCCTTTTTGTAAAACTGTAATGTAGAGTTTCTATGTGCCCATTCCCAGTCTTCACATCTAATTGAAAGCTCTTGGTAAATTTCCTTAAAATAAAAATCATTTTGTTATATGCTTTAATTATTTTGAAGGTTATATTTGGAGTTGATGACGGATAATTACAAAAAGAATTGAAAAGCCACATGTTTCAGAGAGGTGCTTGTTCCCAGGGGTGCCTATGAGGGGGGACATGTCGCAGTCTGTGCCATTAAAATTTTTAAAGGGATAATTTTATTGTGTATTGATCTCTATTTGGAGAGTATTGGTCTTGGGGGGATTGCTCTGTAGCAATTGAGGGGTTACATCATTTTCCTGGGGAGGATGGGCACCCTTGCTTGTCCCAGTTCCAAACCCAATGAAAATCAAGTGCCGTACAACGTCACAATTAAGAAACCTTTCTAAAAATATATTACATGCTTTCCTAAACTTGTTACACGAATAATGCCTCAATTCTTAATCGTTAGGATTCACTATGTTTAAAAAACTGACGTCAAGTTTATATGTTTTCATTTGAAATCAAGAACGTCAAAATTTACCCGAATAAATTATGCAATTAAACCGCTTGTTTTATTAGGGATGAATATGAAATATTGACCTTTTCAGCTTATAAGAAGCAAAAAGGGGGAATGAAAACCACATGGAACTTTCTTGGCAAAGCCATTACATTAATGGTAACTGCATATTGTGCCAATGTAATCTCAGCTACAACATGGCTTTATAAATAAAGTAACATCTGCTTTAAAAGTTGTGAAGAAAGTTTCTGAATGCTTCAGTAAAAATTAAATGCTATGATTTGCTTAACTATGTGGTATTGTGTAATTATTGTGACACTTTTTAATTATTAAGGATTTTTATTATAGCATTTGATAAATTCATGTATAGAGTTTTATTAAACTGGTCATAAAAAATTCTTTAATATTATTTGAGGCAGTGAGAAGCGAAGGGATGTAAGTGGACTTTTGAAGTTTTGAGGAAAATGTATTTAAAGTTCAGATAGTAAGTAGGGGCTTTCATTGTATTTCTTTTTCTAAACTAAGCTGTATAGCAGTACCGCCAGAGCTACTTGTACCATCTCTTGCCCTAAAATAGAGGAGAGGAGGTACTGATTAACTCCAAATTTTTATATTTTGGCACTTACATCCCTTTACTTCTCACTACCTCATTTGTTCTCATTTGAAGTAAATTAATACATATTTTTGTCAGTGCTTTAAAACTGATTAATTGACTTTAAGAGATCCTAAGAAACAAAATATTTTTTTTTTTTTTTTTTTTTAATCTTATGCTAAACTTTGTGAGAATCACTTGTAATAAAATGTTAAAATATCACAAACGACTTATAATAAATTCACTAGAACAAGTAGAAGCTCTTTTATGTATTTGCTAAAATGAATAAATCTTGAATACCATACCAACCCAGTTCCGACTACAGTATCTTTTTAAACTGCTTCAAAAATATTTTTTTGTGTTGATTATACAAGTAGTTTTGCTCTGAATTTTAAAGTATACGTACTTAATTTAAAATACTATATGTATATTGATGGCTCATTGCATAAAAGTGGTAAAAGTCATTTTTGAAAAAAGTGGTGAAGAGTTTGAAGATAACAAGTTAATCAAATACAAAAAACGAGCGCAGTTTCCTTTTCTAATGCTTTAATAACAGTCTAGAATTTAGAATTGAGTAACAAATTTTAATTTTTAAGCAACACTGAACTTTTAAAATGCTCAGCTGGAGAAAATAAGAAAATTCCCTTATTGTATAAGTTTATTTTAGCCATTAGTCTCTTATATATCATAATTGCAATATTTTACAAAAATTTCACACCTCAAATATGAATATGCAATCATAAATAACTGTCAAGAGGATTGAAAAATACTCTGTAGGTTTCAATCATTTCCTGAAAGTAACCTTCCTCAATTACATGTAACATCTTTTTTGTATTTCGTCTTATTTTATCTTTAAAAAATTTGCACTGCTGTTTGTGGCCTCATTTAGTACATAATGCATAAGAATGTTCATTTTTAGATACTTTTATTAAAGTTCTAGTGTATTAAACTTACTTTATAAAAATGGTTGTTACAACTGAAATTCTGTAATTTTACTAATTGCTTTTTGTCAAAGTCATGTACTTCTGATGATTTCAGCAATGTTAAGTGAAAAAAAAAGTTTATTTTTATACTGCTATAATATATATGCAACAAAACAAAAATAATAATTACATCTATGTTAGACTGTCACTAAAAACATTTCAGTACTGTAATCTGTATGTAAAATGTTTTTTTTTTTTTTTGGGAATTGTTAAAATAAGAAAGTGATGTCTATTAATATTAAAATTTAATGCTTATGAATTGTATTTTTACAGACATTTGCTTCCGATCCCCACACTGTGATACATGTTCCACCTGGCGGCCATCAGAGGGCATCTGAAAATGCTTTGGATGCATTGCTTGATGAATTACAGACTTTTACTAAACCACTCGAGCAACCTCGGGACAATATTCCAGGGCTCTTAGGCCCTCAAAGACGTTTACCGTCGTATCCAAGTGCTGAATCTCCTGTGCGCAGCCCAGCTAGATCTTTTGCTCCATCTATTCCAGGCCAACCAGAAGTCACATCTTCAGGAAACAGTGCTTTCAGAGCTCCAGCCACAATAACGAGTAAATTACAAGTAAATGAATCTGGGCAACAGCGTACTGTAATGTCCCCATCGCATTCACCAGTTCCTGATTCCAAAAAACCTCAAGACATGATAATTAGGGTTGCTGTTAATCCTGGTGGGAACACCAAACAAACGCTAATTGATGGGGTTGAAGGAACAATAACTACAAACCCTGTTGCTCATAAAAAAGCACCACCTCCGCCGCCTCCAAGAACAACAAGTCGATCTCCTATGACTTCGCCAACTACCGATAATCAAGACAGTGTGCCTGGAAGTCCAAGAGATGTGGTGTTTAGTCAACTGAGAAGTAATTCGGCACCTGCTGGAGAAACGGACAATAGCATAAAACGAATGGCGGCACCCAGATCCGTTTCAAAGGATGAAGGTACAGCTCAAAAAGAAAAGGAAGACGAAGAACTTCTGAGAACCAGTGCTATTTCTGATGAAGCTCTTCGCAGAGATCAGTTATCTAGCAATAGTAGCAGTAGTGAGAGTGTGAACTCCCAAGAAGGTCTTCAAGTATCTCAGACTGGCAGTGGTTTGTCTCCAGTTGGAAAGCTTGAAAGAAAATCTTCTAGTGGTAGTTCTCATGGTACTCCACCAGAGGGTGGGACTCCTAATAAAGATTCCAAAAAGCTAGGCCCTCCAACTCCGCCTCGTTCTAGAACAGAAGTGCTAGAGCAGAGACATCAAGAACTACTACGCAAACAAAAACATCTTCAAGATCAATACTCACGCTTGCAACAACTGCAGAGAAGCCAGCTGCTACAACGTTTCTCTCCTCCTCGTTCTGCAGCATCTACGCCAATACTGAATGATCTCAAAAAAACAGGTAGTGAGAGTAATATACTATCAAAATCCTCTTTTTCATTAACGCCCTCATCTGGCTCTCTAACGCATCTGGCTGGCACTGCAGTTACATTTACAACTAAGCAAGAAACTAAACCTTCAACTGTCATTACTACTACTTCAGCTACTTCAAAAGCACCAGCTGTGCCTGCCAAACCATCCACAACACAGCTGCTTAAGAATAAAATATATGAAACTGATATCTTGTGAGAACTTTAATAGATTTATGAAAATATTTCTCCCTTTTCTATGAAAGAATTTGTGACGAATATAAATATGGTTGATATTAAGCTGTTATATGAAAAGAAATTTAGGCGGATGAAACTTGTTTGAATCGTTGGGAGGTTTGTATATTAATTGCACTAAACTAAATGTTGTTGTCTTTTGCTCTGTTTTAGCAGCATATCTCATTATTCGCTTATGGCTCTGCGTATTGAGCATGTTTATATATCTCAGTTATTTGTCAAAGTTATCTGCTGGTGCTGCTTCAGTCAAAAACATAGTTATGCTTTTGAAATCCCTAGGCTCCATGTTCAGTAGAATCTAGAGCATGATTATAGTGTATATCAGATGTGGTTAAAAATATTTATCATGTTAATATATTTGATGAAAAAAGTTGTTTTGGAATGCTAGGGACCCATATATAAGCATCTGTATAAAGTAATGTTTCATAAGGTTTGTTCTCCAAAGATGTTTAATGAATGAAATTTTTTTATTGAGTATTTGTAAATTGTTGAAAAAGGAAATGGTCAAACTGAGTGGCCTACTTTTTTTTTCTTTTGCTACTGTGGTGCCGTGTATAAAATAGTCATGTTTTCACTGCTACAGTGAATTGAATGAATCTAGTGATGACTTTATTATTAGTTTTGTGTTCTTGTTCATTCCATGAGTATGATTGCTATCATTGGTGTGTTTTTACATTTTTAGTGCAACCAAATATTGTCGAATACATAGTAGATTTTACTGATAACTGTACAATTTCAGGAAAATGTATTGTGTACGTATTTAGTCAAGAAGAAACTACAGTGTTATATTTCTGTGCTGGTGAAACATTTGAGTAACAAAAGCAGTTCAAAAAAATCATTCAAACAATATATCCATTATTTTATAAGAAAGTTATTTTGATGTACTTAGAATAATAACAAACTAAGTTTATTTTATTTAGAATTTTGTAGTTCTATTAGCTGCATTTAGAAGTTTAATTTCATTTCATTTATTATGAGTCATCGATTCTGACATGAAAGATGCGCTGTGTAATATTCAAAAATGATAAAAGATTGTTTTAAAAAAAGGTTGGGATACAGAGCGTTTTGTACATTGAGAGCAAATAATACAAAATCCTTATTACTTCCTTAAAAAATGTTGTTTGAATTTTCATTTAAAAATCTCTTTGAAACACAGCTGCTACCAAAAAGATTAGGGTTAATTGCTTTCTGAACCTTTATTATAAGCACAATTGTTACTCTTACAAGTGCAAAAACAAAAGTTTTATGCTAAGAAGGAAAATAAATGTGGCAGTTGATTATTATTAAGACTTTTTTTCCTCTTTATTATATAACCTTGAATCTCCATTAAAAATAGAAAGAAGCTATTTTGTTAATTAAATTCTAGGAATCTTAAAATTATATTATTTCACAAAATAAATAAATTAAACAGATAATTTGAAAAGAGGTGATCATACTAATGATACCAAACAATTCATATTTAAAAACCATCTCAATATATAATTAAAACTGCAGTTTACCTTTATAACAAATGTAGTTCTTATTCGTTTTAAATTATTAAAATTTGAAACAGTTTTTTGACATAACATTAAAGCAAACTTGACCTTCAAAAATTAGTATTAAATTCTCTTGACTTAATTTATATTTTTTCACTATTGTATTTTTTGCATTTTATACTTTTTCTTTTTTCCGGTAAAAAAGAACAGAACATAATCATAGTTTGTCGCAATTCTCCCTGAACATATTATTTATTGATCATGAAAAATTCTGTGAGCTATTTCTTGTCATCTTAGGTAAAATATAATTTAATAATGTAAGGCTAGAAAGTGCTTTGTGAATCAAACATATTGGCATTTTGGACATAAATCAAAATTGTACTTTTTAACTGTATTGATATTAACTTTGAACTTTATCTAAGCATATATATATAATAATGAGAAAAGAACCAGTTTTTTAATTATACATTAATATGATAAACCTAAAGTACATTAACTTTTCGTGGCAATCGAAATAAAGGAGAAAAAGCGATGCATTGCGCAAGCAAGATAACCGTTGGCGGCAACAGATAATGCGAAATGTTTTTTTTCCCCCGCTGGTTCTTTTCTCAATAATTGTATAATCTTGGTTATTAATAACTTTCAAAAAAAATGCCATAATGTCGAGGATTTGGAATTATACTTTTTAATTCAAGTTTCTTGTTACAGAATAAAATATTTATTGTAGTTTTTTTTATATATATAAATTGTGCAAATACGTTTTTTATTTTTAAGTGCATGAAATTAATTTAAGCAAAGAATTTTTTATTTTATCATTAAGGTTTATGAATTCCAAAGCTGTTGCAAAGTTTTACTTTAGGTTCAAGTATATTTAAAGAAACTCTAAAAATGTTACAAAATCTTGAACTTTGCTTTTTGTTGATATCATGCACGTTAAAAAGGCGCTCTATTTCATTGTTATATTTTATTTATACTACATCAACTTTTTATACAATTCATAATTTAACTAGTTGACATAACTGTAAAATTTTGCATTTTGAAATTTTAAATATTTTATATGAAAATTTATATGTGTATATATATATATTTGTAAGTGCATTACTTTAGATTTATGTAACACTGCAAAGTTTAAGCTATGTTTCGAAATTCAGTGATAGCCAAAAAGATAGAACTGCGCAGAGCAAGATCGCTAAATTTCAACTCTTTCGATTGCTACGAACAATGTATGTACTTTAGGTAAAAAATGGAGTTTTGCTTGCAGTGTTACCATGTCAAAGTAATGCCCGTGGTTTTTAATGCATTCTTTACATTTCAAATTGAGCACATGTAAATGGTGCCAAAGAAAACATTAAGAACGATCACATTTAGCCAAATTTAAAAGTCATTTAGCTTTTTCTCTTCAGCTAGTACACATATTTAAAATGTGGTTGCCTTAACTGTGCTGTAAGATTGAGAGCACAGCGAGAGTTATTCATTTCAATCATGAACAGTGATGGATAATGTATTTTACTTGATGTTAGAATGTTTTTGAAAGTGAAGTTTTAAACATCTTTAGTTACAGTTTTGTAATTGCCTGATAATTACAGGAATAAAGTACATTGCACTGTTATGTATCGTGCATATGCCTTTCTTATGTGTATGTTTAATTCTTATTTTTGATTGTTTGTATTATATTTAATCAAATAAACGACTACAATAGGTGAAAAAATTATTTTGTAACACTTGATTCACACTTTCAATGTTATTTGAAATCCCCTCTTATTTAAAACTAGTGGTACCCGCACGACTTTGTCCGTAGTAGAAAATTAAAAGATCATTTAGTTCGTCTGTATATTGACAAATAATGGATGATGAATTTCTCGCCAATACGCCTATACGCCATTTGCTCATCCATTGTTTGGTAATTTACTCGTCCGTGTTATGATAATTCACTCAGTATTGCTGCAGAGGAATTATTTCCACCAATGGTGGCTTAAAATTGAAAAAGAAAAGGAATAAAATCGCATTTTCGAAAAATCACTTCGAGGTGCTCCCTCCTATGCTACGAGCTAATTTTGTGCCAAATTTCATGAAAGTCGGCCGAACGGTCTAGGCGCTATGCGCGTAACAGACATCCAGAGATGGAGACAAACTTCCATCTGTATCATCAGTAAAGATAAGTGCTCACTTAACAAGCAGTATGTAAAAAATTACACCGGGAGAAGCGCCCCGAACTGAAATTTTTGGGAGGGCCTAAGTTCTCAATTTGCTGAATGGAGCTCAAAATTTCGCCAAATGATAATTTTGCCAAATCGTCAGATAAATTTTGACGAATAAGGGAATTTTTGAAAGATCACGGTGACCTCCCATCAGGACCCCTCCTGTATAAGGGATGCTCACAGGAGGAAAAGGGTCGTGGCGTATACTGCGCGGTTGAAATTTGGATGGGAGAGAGGGCTTCGTAGTATTAAGGGGGGATGCGAAAAAGTACTTTTTTTAACTTAAAAATAAATAAATTTTGCATTTTGTTCTATCAAATAATCCTTATTTTTGATTATTTGCATCATATTTAATCACTTTGAAATATACAAGAAGTTAAAGAAGATAAGATTTATTTTAAGTCCATAAATCTTGTGTTTAAAAAGAAAAGTTCATACGCAATAGATATACAGTGACCCCTCTGTTTGAACGCTCTCTGGTGTGAACACCCCGATATTCTGAACACATTTTGATTGTCTCGGCGAAAGTCTGTAGACTTAATATAGGCTGAGATCTCTGTACTCTGAACACCCTATAATATGAGCACCCCAGTATTATGAACGGTATTTTTTAACCCTGTTCAATTATTATCTTTCTATATACTGTACATGTTCACAATCGGTACTCGAAAATGCCTCCGAATCAAATTGGAAAGTCTGAAATACATTCACGATTTTATCACAATGATTGAATAGCATAAAAGAGAAAATGGAGAGAGGAAGAACAAAAATTATTTTCCTGGATATTATTGCATCACATGAAATCATTCAACTGATCCTGCTGTTTCTATTTCAAGAACCCAGCCATTGTATCAAGTTGCATTCCAGACCTTTCAAGTATGATTACCTTCAAGCAAAACGTGACTGAGAATTACCCGGAAACATTTTCACTTGATTGATAACCCATACTTGCATGAGAATACACAATAAAAAAAACATATTAAAAATAACCTTTTTTTTCAGTTATTGTACCGATAGCTGTATTGTAATATTTTATTGTTGAATGTTTCGTTATACTTTTTAAATTAAAAAATAAATAAATGCATGAGTTTAGGTCCTACTGAGCTGAATTAGACATTTCACTAGCCACCAATGCACTATTCAGCAACTCTATCTCAGTATAACTCACTAGGCAAAGTACTAAACATAGTCCATTAACGCAATAGAATACATATGCATGCATTATCCAGTCTCCCTCTATAATGAACACCTCCATAATATGAACACTTTTGTTCGGTTCCATGAGTGTTCAGCATAGAGAAAGTCCACTGTGTAATGTTACGAATTCGCTGTTACTTCAGAATTCTTGAAACTGACTGTTCTTGTGAAAACACAAAACAATTAAACACTATTTACAAATAAGTTGTTGCGATTGTTGAAATATCTAGCAATTTAGCAACTGTCGTAAAAGCACCACAAACAACGGTAAATAATTTACTTCCAAATATGATAAACACACTTCAGTAAATATAGCTCGAACAGTAGGGCCTGGTGGGGTAAAGTGGTCATAAAATCGTAGGTTTCCTACTTAGGTGGATAATATACAATAAATTCTTTAAACACTTCAACCTTTTTTGTTGTTATTTTACACTGC